>NW_024070209.1:74736752-74926748 GCF_014754425.2 Oryx dammah | reverse complement strand
TGTGTTTAGGCAGAAAGTGATGATTCTGATCACCAAGGCTGGAATCCAAGCAGAGGTCTGCTCTGGCCAGAAGCTAGTTCCAGCCTCTTCTCACCCAGCTGGACTGACTGCTCCCTCAGGGCTGATTGGAGCTCATGGATATAAAGTTAAGGCTTTTTTTTTGTCATCAATGATGAAAACATATTTATAATGTCAGGGGAAATTATGACACCAAAATTCCATTATCTAATTGTATAGTTTACATTTCTCCATAATCCCTGGTCCCACTTATCCACAAACACATAGATTTTTTACAGCCATAAGAGGAGGTCACATAATAATTGTGTATGCCCTTTTCATGGTATTATTATCCATTTTGTAATTTTTCCAAGTTTCCACAGTTTGCATGTCATAATGGTCTTGATTTGTATGATCCAGGAGGGGGAAAGTTCAGATTATCCTTAAATTTGTAAATAAAGAGAGCTTCTGGATATAAAACTAAGTCAGTTTGCCAAGAAACAGCTGAGCCAGCAACAAAAGGAAGCCAAGATCCTATCTGTTAGATGGAGACTAAGATGCTGCAGATCACTGACTTGACTGGGTGTAGCCTCAGGGAGCCAGGGCTATGGAATGACAGGTCAAAGATCAGGCTGTGTGTCCAGCAGTGCCTGAGAGGCAGGCCCAGCTTCTGGGGCTTGAGCATGTCACCACCAGGGACGTGCCCGCCTCTGTGAGCTGAGAGTGGCTCATCGGATCCCACCAGAGCCCACATCAAGTCTCCCCCTTGGCTCTAATTCCCTGGTCACACAGAAGTTTGGGGTGATATCTTTCTAAAAATGCTATCCAGAGATGGGACAATGGGACTGCCCTGAGTGATGAGCTTGTGAAGCATTCCAGTCACCATCCAGGAATTCTCACTGTAAACACATGATCTGGTCTCCTCCTACACAACAGGTTCACATGGTTAGTGTCTTCGCCTCCAAGGACCTGGCCACCTGGTATCTGGACACACATAACTGAAAAGCAGTGACTACGTCATACTGTATGACCCCAATAAGGCCCTAGTCAAGGGAAGGTTAGCAACTCTCCAGGGTCAAGCCTTCTCTCTCTACCAACTGGACCACACCACAGAGAAACTTAACCAGAGTATGGTTCCCTGGGGCTTGTTGTCTTGTTTGTTCAAAGCAGTATGGTCTTTTAGAGAAGATTGACTTAAATGCCTTTGTGCCTTTGGCTTTTGGCTTCAAGGCACTGTGAGGATGGCTGAAGATAACAGTCCCCTGTCTCAGGAGCTTTTTGGGTGCCAGAGGAATCCAACAGGGAGAGCAGAGAGGGTTCATTTTTAATTCAGAAACTCAACCCAGTTCCTTAGGTTGTGCCTATGGTATCATGGCTTGGTGCAGAATCCCCCCAGAACGGCATCCAGATGAACCCCCGTGTCTTATCCCCCTGCCCCCAGACATGGCTGGCCCTAGCTCACAAGAAAGCTTGAACTGATGTAGCACAAACTGTGGCAATGTCCCTCACATCTTCAAATCTCTATTCCGTGTTAAATTTGAACTTGAATTATGTATTTGACTTGCCTCCAGATAACATTGTCTTGTGCAATATGAAATTAGATGGAGGTGACAGGAATGATTGCTGAGTTGTTTGAATTTCAATCATTAGACACACACACAAAAAATGGTAACTCAACTAACTCTTCATTAAAAGTATTATATTTCATCCAAGATAGAACATACCAGAATAAAAGGTTTTGGGGCACGTTTTTATGGTGCATGTAAGAATTCAAATTTTCCCAGTATATGTCACCTTTTAATAATATTAAAACTAATATGGCTGATTGTCCCAAGGAAAAAAACATTCTTTTATATATCAGAGGCCAGCAGCCCATGACCAACCTGTCAAAGGTGACTTGTATGGGGATTCAGAGAGAAGCCAGAGAACGCATGATGCATTGATTTTCCTGACTTGACTCTCAGCATTACTAAGACTTTGGCTTGCTCATTGCTCTGGCTCTCTTTCTGCTCCTGGATAACTCATGGAAGAAGCTGGAATCTCTGAGGAGCAACTGTCTGTCCAAGACTCCTGGCCCAAGGGAGGTTTGTGGCTGCACATGTCTCCAGCTTAATATATCAAAAATGGAATGCATAATTTTCACAATCCCCTCTACGCAACACATAAATAACATGGCACACACACAAACACACACACTTATGCTACACACACATGCACTCCTCTCCCTGAATTCTTGACTCAATGAATGGCCTCACTAGCCTTCTAGATGCTTAAGCCAAAACTTGGATAATTCTCGAATCTCCCCTCCTCCATTCCCCAGTAGCCATGAACTCTAAGTACACTATCTATGCTAACCCCTGAATACCTTATTCTCTGCCTCATGACTAGAGTTCTCATATCTCTCATCTGAACTAACAGCTCAGTATCAGGAGTTGCTATAACTAAAGAGAGTCCACAACACCTTGAAAATTCAGGCTGTTTATCAATCACCAGGTGCACCATGAGGAGCATCACAGAAACACTCCTAACCTCGAGTCATTCACAGGGTTAGACATGTGCTGCCTGACCATGAGAAAAAGGGAAGGAAGCAGAATCATGATAAAGTGACAACCAAACATAATAACCCCCAAACAAATTCCCTGGAGGGGAAAAGACTGATGGGGTAGGAGTTATCAGGAAGGTTTGTTGGAAGAAGTAGGAACTTGAGTTAAGCCCCCAAGAAGGAGCAGAACTTGAATCTGGGAAGTAGGGGAACAATGAAGCAAAGTCTTGAAAGCCAGATGGGCTGCACAGAGACAGAGCAGAGTTGACTCCACATAGAGGGTGGTTGCCAAGAGTCAGATATGACGGAGGGACTAAGCAAAGCACAGGACACACAGAGGGTGGTAAGAAACGGAAAGAGCAGGATGAGTCAAAAATAAGGAGGCAGGTGCTTCTGAGCGTGGGTGTTGGCAGTTACAAGAGTTGTTGTTTAGTTGCTAAGTCGTGTCCGACTCTCTTGTGACCCCATGGACTGTGGTCCCCCAGATTCCTCTGTCCATGGGCTTTCCCAGGCAAGAATGCTATTTCCTCCTCCAAGGGGATCTTCCTGACCCAGGGATTGAACCATGTTTCCTGCACTTACAGGCAGATTCTTTACCATTGAGCCAACAGGGAAGCCCAGGGATGAAAAAGCAGGAGGCTGAAGTTCCTGGAGAAAAGGGGGAATGAGTGTGGGCTCTCTTCCTTGCTGAGTTCCAATAAGACAAAGTGGATGAGTGGCCATGGGACTGAAACTATTGCTTTGGTCTAAAGCCACCTCTTGTGGCTGAGTCTCCAAGGTCTTATTCTGTCTGCTGCTCAATAATGCCAGGGGCGTGCAGCTCTATTCCCCACCAGTGGCCAGTTTCTTCAAGGATCCAGAAAAGTAGCCACTTGGACTTCTAAAATCTATAAATTTCAAAGTCAATGGGACCACATTGGACATATGTAGGGTTAACAGTGGGGAGCTCAGAAAGGAATTTCCAATGGAAAAGCTTTTTATTCACTGAAGAGAGAAACATGTGCCTCTTGCTGCCCAGGGAAGCAGAGACCTGAGCAGGGCACAGCGTACCCCTTTGGGCTTGGAAACCAACTAAACTGGCCCAGGACATTCCAGTTACCAGCAAGCAACGGCAGAGGGAAATTAAGAATTCACTTTCTGGGGCCTGGAGAGAGTGAGCCAGTAATAGAGGCCATGTTTGTTTTTCAAAAGCAGATTCTTCTAACCCACTGGGTAGATAAGCCATGGGGAAGCTCTGATGGCCTTCAGGGTCACGTGCCAATCTCCAACCCAGAAAACAAGCAGCCAGAGGCAGCCAGGACAAGCTGCTGAAATCAGACAAGAGGAGGAGGGACCAGGAGAGCTCAGGCTGGAAACCCAGGTTTCAGGACTATTCCCATAGCCTTCGAAAGAGTAGAATGAATCATGCCTGGCATATCTTGGGATATCTGTATTTTAACCCCTGCTCTGCTAACTTGCTAGTTGTGGTATTCGCGGAAGTTGCTTGCCCAGTCCAGGCTTCAGACCCCTTCCCTGTAAAGAGGTTATCAGACCTCCTGCACTATCACCACCACTGCCCCAGAGGGTTTGCTAACGGGCTGACTGAGCCAGCAGCCAAGGAAGCTGTTTGTCACTCTGTGGTCCCATGCGCAAATGAGGGTGTGCTATCATCATGGCGTGCTCACCACGGCCCTGGGCCAGAGAACGGGGAACAGGATCACAGAGAAGTTCATAATCAGACTGGGAAGAGAGACACAACACCCAAAGACCATCATCAGACTGGTTTAAACTCCCATCCATACAGGTATGTGCTGCAGAAAAGTGGTGGTAGATATAACCAGGAAAGATTATCCCAGGAGACTTTGAACATAAACTGGACCACAAAGAACAGACTCAAACTGGAAGGACGGAACAGATGAGAATAGGAAAGAGAAAAAAAGCTACAAACATCAGAAATGTAAGCCGAATGTCCAATTTTAGAAATCATTCATGGCTTACATGGGCCTCCTTGGTGACTCAAGGTAAATAATCTGTCTGCAATACAGGGATACCTGGGTTTGATCCCTGGGTCCAGAAGATCCCCTGGAAAAGGAAATGGCAACCCACTCCAGGATTCTTGCCTGGAGAATTCCATAGACAGAGGAGCCTGGTGGGCTACAGTCCACAGGGCAGCAGAGACAGACATGACTGAGTGACTAATACTTCCATTTTCATGGCTAATGTACATGCACACATCTGGGACTGCAATCCTTTTTATTTATTTATTTTTCTTTATGAGCAAAAGCAAGAAATCTGAGAATTCTGAAGAAGGAAA
The DNA here is from genome assembly GCF_014754425.2 of Oryx dammah. NCBI lineage: Eukaryota > Metazoa > Chordata > Mammalia > Artiodactyla > Bovidae > Oryx > Oryx dammah. The sequence continues at coordinate 74,921,916 of NW_024070209.1, read as the reverse complement.
ACCAAGAAGAAAATTAAGATTAACCACGATTTCGTAACACTGGGGATAACCAGTGTTATATTATTACGATTCCTTAAAATCTTTTTCAAATTTTCTTCTACATGATCACTTTTAAATGCTCGCATACATTTTATTACAAAAATGTGAAATGGTTAACTCACTTCCCTATTGAGAAGATTTTAAGATATTTCCAAATCATGCAAACAATTTATTTCAAAGTTTGTGATTAGGAATGTGGAATGCTAGAGTAAATGTACCCAGGTTCAGATTTTATCTCCATCATTTATTATCTGAGTTACTTTGGGTGAATTTAGCTCTCTCAATTCTGTTTCCTGTTTATCTATGATGGTTTTGGTTTAGTCAATAAGAAGTGTCCGACTCTTGCGATCCCATGGACCGTAGCCCGCCAGGCTCCTCTGTCCATGGCATTTTCCAAGTGAGAATACTGGAGAGGGTTGCCATTTCCTCCTCCAGGGGATCTTCCCAATTCAGGGATCAAACCTGCATCTCCTGCATTGCAGGCGGATTCTTTACCACTGAGCCATCAGGGACACATCCTAGGTGGTGCAGTGGTAAAAAAAATATACACCTCTTCATGCAGGAGACACAAGACATGGGTTCCATCACTGAATCAGGAAGATCCTCCAAGAGGAAGAAATGGCAACCCACCCTAGTATTCTTGCCTGGGAAATTCGGGGGGTAGAGGACCCTGGTGGGCTATACAGTCCATGGAGTTGCAAAGAGTCGGACACAACTGAGTGCACACACACAAACTGTTTCCTATTTTTATAAATCGGGATAAAAACAGAACTAACATGCAAAGTTTTTTAAAAATTGTGATAATATCATGTAATGGAAGGCCACTGGGCTATAAAAAGGAATAAATTATAGGCACATGCAATAACATGGATGAATCTCAAAATAATCATGCTGAGTGAAAGAAGCCAGAACAAAAAAAGAGGGTACACAGGGTATGGTTCCACTTGTACAAAATTCTAGAAAATGCAACCTACATTGATCGAGAGCAGCTCAGTGGATACCTGGGATCGGGTAGGATGTGGAGGACCAGGAGGAAAGAATTCCAAAGGGTTGGAGGACACTGTGGAGTGACGGGTACATTCGTTATCTTGACAGTTGTGATAGCTGCTTGTGTATATACGGACATCAAATGTTTTCTAATCAGACACTTTAAATAGAGCACACCTTGCCTATGCGAAGCACAGTGTACTACATGCAGTGTTCTGTGTTAATTAGGCCTCAATAAAGTTGTAAACAAAGCTTTTTTAAAAATCTGCACTAAAATAAACCACCATCAGAAATGTACAGGCATGCCTTTTGCCTTCTCCCTTGTGAACACTGGGTATTCCTTTATTCTAAACATTTTTGCCAAACTGATCACCAAAAATAAAGGTATTTCATTATTATTTTACATGATGTGTCTATGATTACAAAGGGAGTATAAAATATTCACTCATCTTTATGTATTTGTGTTTCTTTTCTATGAATTATTTGTTGATGTGTTTCACTCACTTTTGTTGATATGTTTACCCTTTTCCTTATTTATCTCTTATTGTGATTATGCAAGCATGTCTTTCCAGAATTTTCCCATCCAAATACATAAACTTTTTTAAAACAAAAATCAGATCATACTTTATATCCTTTTCTGTAACCCACTTTTTTACACTAACATAATGTGAATATCTCTCAATGTCGATAAATGGGAGGCTACATCATAGTTTTAATGGCTAGAACAGCAATTCTTAATGCTGCTCCTTAAATCATATTTCAGTTTCAGAAAATGAAATGAGGTTCTTCCTCATTTCAAAGGGAGTTGAGAGTAACTTCACAAATCACTTTTTTATTTGCTACGGCTTCATAGAAACTACAGCAAATTTTTCGATGAATGACAACCAAGAATCCTCTTCACCCTGAAAGGGAACTTTATGAAACCGACTCTCACTAACTTTTTTTTTAACAGTTCCCTAGAACAGTGCTGATAATGAAATTTTCAGCTAGCTGCACTTCACTTGACAAATTATGAAGAGATCAATTTGTTCCCATTAGTCTCTACTTCATTAATACCCAAGATGAAGTCCACTCTAGTAAATAGTGAACAACCTTTGGCTCAAGTAGAGATGTCTCTTTGTCAAGGTCTTAAGAGAAGCTCTTCCTTAAAGTTCAAAAGGAAATATTTTGGTTAAAATTAAAAAGCTGTTACTCTTAAAGGTCAGACAAAAAATTGGTAACGTCCTATGAGAAATACAATTATTATTCAATGGGATACATTGCTATGACATTGGGGTTAAGAATTTAAAAGCAACACAGCTTAAGAATGAAGAGTTATGGTTTACCAGCAATAGTAATCTATCTGCTTTGTAAGTTACCTTTGAGTGACACTTAATATCCAGGTTCTATCATCCAATGGGCTGAAAGAATTATTTAAATTGGGGTCAGTAGAACTTGACTTAAAAATCATCATTCCATTCCCTTTTGTATTGTGCTTCAAACAAGTCAACCATATAAATGAGGAAATATTCAGTCTGAAGGTCAGACTGGCTGACTGACCACACTGACTGATATTTTATGTTTTAAACCACCGGTCAGAAACAAAGCATTATTTCTGAAGGGAGAAAACCAGGAATTGGGTTGCAGTAACCGGTCTATGGCACCCCAGGCATTTCAAAAGGGCTTTATTCTACCTGATGATTAGGAAGGCATTATTCAGTAAACACTGGGGCCTTCCCTGGGCCCCACATAATTCTGGGTGCCAGTAAGAATACCATCAGATAAGTGGATGAAGAGATAGGCAGGCAAACAGCTCACTTCCTGATGAGGCCAATGGGGCTGGGTGTAATCAGAGAGAAAAAAGTTTGCTATGAGCATAAGAAACCAGTGACTGAGGCCAAAAGGACAGAAGGCTCCCTGCGATAGAGGGCACTTCTTTAAAACAAAAAAAAAATTAATTTTATATTGAAGTATAGCCAATTAAGGGCTTCCCTGGTGGCTCAGACAGTAAATCTGCCTGCAATGCAGGAGACTGGGGTTCGATCCCTGGGTTGGGACGATCCCCTGGAGAAGGCAATGGCAACCCACTCCAGTACTCTTGCCTAGAAAACCCCATGGACAGAGGAGCCTGATAGGCTGCAGTCCATGGGGTCGCTAAGAGTTGGACACGACTGAGTGACTTCCCTTTCACTTTTCACTTTTATGCATTAGAGAAGGAAAAGGCAACCCATTCCAGTGTTCTTGCCTGGAGAATCCCAGGGATAGGGGAGCCTGGTGGGTGCCATCTCTGGGGTCGCACAGAGTCAGACACGACTTAAGTGACTTCGTAGCAGCAGCAGCAGCAGCCAGTATTCTTGCCTGGAGAATTCCATGGATGGAGTAGCCTGGAGTGCTACAGTCCATAGGGTCACAAAGAGTCGGAAATAACTGAGTGACTAACACTAACTAATTATAGTCAATTAAACAATGTTGTGATAGTTCAGGTGCATAGCGAAGGGCCTCAGCCATACATATACACATGTATCCATTCTCCTCCAAACTCCCCTCCCATCCAGGCTGGCACATTACACTGAGCCGAGTTCCCTGTGCAATACAGTAGGCCCTTGTTGGTTATCCATTTTAAATATAGCAGTGTGTACATGTCCATCCCAAACTCCCTAACTATCTCTTCCTCCTATTCATCCCCTGACAACTGTAAGTTCATTCAAGAGAGGGTACTTCTACCTGAGGAGGGAAGAAAATATGACTTTCCAAGCCCACCCATCCTACTTCCTTTGGGTGCATAAAACCAATGCTGGCACTACAATTGCCATTTCAAAATCTCAATGATCCTTAAAATAAATGGAAGGAGGAAAAGTACATTGCAAGTAACCAGCCTAATGAGCACTTTTTCCATAAAGGTGATAAAAGCAATTACACCTTAACAGAAAAGCTCTCTGTCAGAGGGTGTTTCCTCTCTCAACACAACACTTTACCAAGGTTCATACAATATTTGGTGTTTCCAATAAACTGGAAACTCACAGCTCATTTGCAAGTGACAGGACTCTTCCACAGAGCATTAGCCACCTAAAAGGAAACACTCTGATGAGTGAGGAATCAGGCGCCCTTCAGAGCAGGTGCCAAGGTGCATGGGCAGGTAGGGAACAGAACAGCACTCCTGGAGGCTCCCACCTTGGATGACAAGGACAGGTGCTTCCCAGGAACCAGGGCCACAGGGGTTGAGATTGGAGATGCGAGACAAATAGACTGCGAGGAATTGGGACGATGAGCAAGTCTGACCACCCAACCAACATGTGGGTGCAGTCAGTGGGTCCAGGAAAACCCCTCAGCTCACCACAGCTTGATCTGAGGTCTGCAAATACAGGAAAGTTTGGGACCTAAGAAACTAGAAGTGCAGGAAAGGGGGGCTCGGTGGTCAATGTGCTCAGTCACTCAGTCGTGTCCAACTCTTCGTGACCCCACAGACTGTAGCCCACCAGCCTCCTTTGTCCATGGGATTTTTCCCAGCAAGCATACCAGATCCTGTTCTGAGATCTGAGTTGGTATGAAAGAGGACAGAACCTACAAGAAAGAGGAGCTGAAATGAAGGACTGAGAGACAAAGGGAAACCTGGCCAAACCCAGAGTGAGACTATTGCTGCTGGGAAGCTGGTCTTAGAGTCTGAGCTGGTTCCCGGGAGCAGGGGCAGAGGTCTTGCCACAGACATGGTGATGCCTGAGGAGGATCTAATGCTTCTGCAGATCATTCTGGTCTGCAAGGCCTCCTATCAGAGGCCCTAGAGCACATACTAGAGAGACAGGCAGAGAGCTGGCGCCTGGGTACTTAGGATAAATGTATTAAAATAATTGCAAGATAATAGACATCTTCTAGTGATGACAATAAACAAATATCCTTGAAGTAGAGACACAACATAGTGGCATAAAATAAATGAAAGATATAATGGCGGGCGGGGGGATCTTTCCCTTACATGAAGGAAGAACTAAATCTCCATAATTAAAAGCACATTCCAAGTAGACCATGCTGTAGGAAATTTGAGACAGAATGAGCACTACCAAAATCAATGCTGGTAAATTACTGAACATTAAAAAAAAATTGAGAGAATTTGTTAGGCATCTGCAAAGAGGAAACAATTTTTTTTTTTTACTTAAAAGGCTGATAAATAAGGCTAGCCTCATGTTTCTATATAGCAATATTAAAATACAGGGGGAAAAGGGAACAGCATATTTGAGCTTCTGAAGGAAAAAAGTACGATCCAAAAATTGTAGGCCCAACAAAATGGTGTTCGAGTGTAAAGGTGTCAGACAGACATTCACAGATTCACAAGAACTCAGGATATACAGCACCCAGTAATCCCCTAGGAGAAAAAATTTGATGACAAAATCTACTCATATAAGAATGAATGGAGAAGTTGTGGTTAAAAAAAAAAAAAAGGCCTCTACTAGGCAGTGAATCTATACATTTAAATGGAAGCTAAACAATTTTATATACACATATATTTACATATACACATTCACATATGCTACAAATTGCAGAATTACTATAAAGGAAATAAATAACGTGATGCATGTGGTTAACAGTGGGTATCTCTGAAGATAGAAGCCGTCAAAGGAGACAGGGAGAAGTAATTTTATTTCGTTTTTTCCTCCCATACTGTTTTTAATTGAAGTGTAATTTACATGCAATAAAATGCATACATTCTAATTGTAAAATTTGACCAATTTTGACAAATGTGTAACCCCACATCATCAATACTCCAATCAAAAAAAAAAACAAACAAACACTTCTTCCACCCAGTGGTAGCTCAACTGGTAAAGAATCCACCTGTAATGCAGGAGATCCTGGTTCCATCCCTGGGTTGGGAATATGCCCTGGAGAAGGGAATGGCTACCCACTCCAGTATTCTGGCCTGGAGAATTCCATGGTCTGTATAGTCCATGGGGTTGCAAAGAGTTGGACAAGACTGAGTGACTTTCACTTCACTTCACACCACCCTCAGAAAGTTCCCTCAGGTTTCTCTCAGCCAACTCTCCAGACCCCAGAGGCAACCACCATTCTGATTTCCATTGCCTGTTCTAGAGCTTTATGTAAATGGAGTCCTATGTGTTTGGTTTCTTTCACTCACATGTTTTTAAGATTCATCCATGTTGTTGCATATATGAATAGTTTACACTTTATTGTCAAGTAATATTTCATGACTGTTCCATGGTGTGGGCTTCCCTGGTGGTTCAGATGATAAAGACTGTGCCTGCAATGTGGGAGACCCAGGTTCAATCCCTGGGTTGGGAAGATGCCCTGGAGAAGGGAACGGCAACCCACTCCAATATTCTTGCCTGGAGAATCCCATAGGTAGAGGAGCCTGGCAGGCTACAGTCCATAGGGTCGCAAAGAGTCGGACACAACTGAGCAACTAACACACACACACACACACACACACACACACACACACACACACACACACATATATATCATGATGTGCTTCTACATTCTTCCTGTTGATAGATATTTGAGTTGTCTCCAGTTTTTGCCTATTACATGTAAAGCCACTATACAAGGCTTCCCTGGTATCACAGTGGTTAAGAATCTGCCTGCCAATGCAGGGGACATTGGTTCAACCCCTGGACCAGGAAGATTCCACACGCCTCAGAGCAGCTAATCCCCCGCAACACAACTACTGAGCTGAGTGTCGCAACTACTGAAACCGCTGTGCCTAGAGTTTGTTCTCTGCAACAAGAAGCCACTAAAATGAGAAGCCCAAGCATCACAATGTAGAGTAGCCCCCATTCACTGCAACTAGAGAAAGACCACATATAACAACAAAGACCCAAACAAATAAATAATAAATAAATTATTTTTAAAAAAACCAAAGCCACTATACACATTTTTGGATAGAGTATTGTCATTCCTCTTGTGTAAATACCTAGTAATGGATTAGCTGAGATATAATTCAGTTGAATAAATAACTCTATAATAAATGGCCTAACAGCTTTGAAAGTGACATATCATTTTACCGCCGAGTGCCAGATGTTCTCCATCCTCTCCAACATTGTTAGACTTTTCATTTTAACCATCTAAGTGGGTGTAAGGTGGTATCTCTTTGTGGTTTTAATGAATGCTTATCTGATTACTCTGATGCTAAGCTTTTCAAAATGTGTCATTAGCATTTCATATAGGTTTCTTTGGAAAGGGTCTGTTCAAAATTGTTTTTGCAGATATTTTTACCAAGCTTACAGTTTGACTTTGAACTTTCTGAAGAGTGCCTTTTGAAGAGCAAATGTTTTTTTCACTTTCATAAAGTCCAATTTATCAATTTTTTCTCTCTTAGAGGCAGTGATTTTTAATATTCTTTAAACAAATTTTGCTTACTGGTCAAGAAGATACTCTCCAGCGTTTTCTTCTAGAAGCTTGATAGTTTTACCTTGTATATTTAGGTATGTTCAGATCCTGAAAAATTTTTGTGCATAGAATAAATTAGAATTGAAAGTTTATGGAGTTTTTAAAATATATAGTTATCTAATTTTCCCTATATTGTTTATTAAAAACATTTTCTCTCCCCATTAAATCACACCATCATTATTGCTGAAAATCAGTTGACTGTATTTTTGTAGATTTATTTTGAGATTTTTAAATCTATATCACTGATCCATTTGTCTACCCTAAAAAACTCAAAGATGGCTTTGATTACTACACCCTTATAATAAGGCTTAAAATCAAGTAGATGTCTTCCAACGTTCTTTTTTTTTTTCATAAAGTTTTGACTATTTTAGATCCTTGTGTTAGTCACTCAATCATGTCTAACTCTTTGTAACCCCAAAGACATTAGCCTGCCAGTCTCCTCCGTCCATGCAATTCTCCAGACAAGAATACTGGAGTGGGTAGCCATTTCCTTCTCCAGGGGATCGTCCTAATCCAGGGATCTAACCCGGGGCTTCTGCATTGAAGGCAGATTCTTAACTGTCTGTCTGGGCCACCAGGGAAGCCCTTAGCATTTCCTTACAATTTTTGGAATCAGCTTCTCAACCTCCTTAAAAAAAAAATGTTGGTGTGATTTTGATTGGGTTTATGATGAATCTACAGGCCAATATAATAAGCATGAATATCTTAATAAAGCTGAGTCTTTCAATGTATTAACATGGCATAGCTCTCCATTTATTAGGTCTTCCTTAATTTCTGTTTCATATTTTATAGTAGTCAAAGAGGTAGGACATCTGATATTAAATATATTCCATATATTTTATGTTTTTAATTTAATTTTATGTAAATGATATTTTCAGAGAAGGCAATGGCAACCCACTCCAGTACTCTTGCCTGGAAAATCCCATAGGTGGAGGAGCCTGGTAGGCTGCAGTCCATGGGGTCGCTATGAGTCGGACACGACTGAGTGACTTCACTTTCACTTTTCACTTTCATGCATTGGAGAAAGAAATGGCAACCCACTCCAGTGTTCTTGCCTGGAGAATCCCAGGGACCGGGGAGCCTGGTGGGCTGCCATCTATGGGGTCGCACAGAGTCGGACACGACTGAAGCGACTTAGCAGCAGCAGCAGCAAATAATATTTTCATCCCGTTTCATTTTTCACTGTTTGTTGCTAAAATACACAAATACAACTAATTTCTGCATACTAAATTTTGATCTGCAAAATTGCTAAATTCACTTATTTGCCCTAGTAGGGCTTTTTTTTCCAGTAGATTTTTTAGGATTTTCAACACATATCATCATGTTGTCTGAAAAGAAAGTTTTACTTCTTCCTTTCCAACCTTTCTATTTTCTTACTTTCTTCAACCTTTTCTTACTTTATTGTACAGACTAGAACCTCTGGCATAATGTAGACTTGAAATGTTAAGGGTAAATATCCTTAACTTGTTTCTTGGAGGTAAGTTAAGTATTTAATGTTTCACTGTATGATGTCTAAAGTTTTGCGTAGAATGTTTGCAGCAGGTTTTACGTAGATTTCTTTTATCAAACTGAAAAATGCTCTTTAATTTCTAGTTTTCAGGAGTTTTTGTGATGAAATGGATGCTGTTGATTCTCTGCATCATTGAGAGGATCCTGCACAGTTCATTTACTCTGATGACATTATGACCAATATTGGTTAATTTTCTAATGTTAAAGAAACTTTCCATTCTTGGAATAAAGCACAATTGGCTCTTTTTAATACTGTTAGCTTTGATTTACTGATAACTTGCTGATGATTTTTGTGTCCTTGTACAAGGACATGAGAGTTGGACTGTGAAGAAAGCTGAGCACCGAAGAATTGATGCTTTTGAACTGTGGTGTTGGAGAAGACTCTTGTGAGTCCCTTGGACTGCAAGGAGATCCAACCAGTCCATTCTGAAGGAGATCAGCCCTGGAATTTCTTTGGAAGGAATGATGCTAAAGCTGAAGCTCCAGTACTTTGGCCACCTCATGCAAAGAGTTGACTCATTGGAAAAGACTCTGATGCTGGGAGGGATTGGGGGCAGGAGGAGAAGGGGACGACAGAGGATGAGATGGTTGGATGGCATAAGTGACTCGATGGACGTGGGTTTGAGTGAACTCCAGGAGTTGGTAATGGACAGGGAAGCCTGGTGTGCTGCAGTTCGTGGGGTCACAAAGAGTCGGACACGACTGAGCAACTGAACTGAACTGAACTGAACTTTATTTTTTTTTTGTTTTGTTGATTTCTGCTTTTATCTCTTTTATGTTCTTTCTTCTTAATTTGATTTAAGTTTAGTCTTCATTTTCTGGTTTCTTTAGATGGAAGCTTATATAATTGATTTCAAACATTTCTTCATTTCTAATTTGTGTGTGTTCAGTTGCGAAGTCATGTCCAACTCTTTGCACTATTTTGTTAGGTTATGTTTCCTTGGTGATTTTGTTTCACATACTTGCTTATTTTTCTTGTGATTTCTCTTTTGATTCCTTGGTCATTTATAAATGCAGTTTTATTTCAAAAACATAGAGGATTTTCTATATATTTACTTTCAATCCTTTGAAATTTACTGAAAACAAGGAAAAAAAGTTATGACCAACCAAGACAGCATATTAAAAAGCAGAGACATTACTTTCCCAACAAAGGTCTGTCTCATCAAAGCTATGGTTTTTCCAGTAGTCATGTATGGATGTGAGAGTTGGACTACAAAGAAAGTTGAGTGCCAAAGAATGGATGCTTTGAACTGTGATGTTGGAGAAGACTCTTGAGAGTCCCTTGGACTGCAAGGAGATCCAACCAGTCCATCATAAAGGAAATCAGTCCTAAATATTCATCAGAAGGACTGATGCTGAAGCTGAAACTCCAATACTTTGGCCACCTGATACGAAGAACTGACTCATTGGAAAAGACCCTGATGCTGGGAAAGATTGAAGGCAGGAGGAGAAGGACAACAGAGGATGAGATGGCTGGATGGCATCACTGACTCAATGGACATGAGTCTGAGTAAGCTCTGGGAGTTGGCAATGAACAAGGAGGCCTAGCATGCTGCAGTCCATGGGTTCACAAACAGTCGGACATGACTGTGTGACTGAACTGAACTGAGCTGAATACAAAACAAATTTACTGAATTATTGAAATTTACTGAAAACAAAACAAAATTTTGTTTTATGATCCAGAATCTGATCTGTCTTAGTGAATATTCTACGTGCTCTCCAAGAAGATGCAAGGATTTTTCTATGACCATCAAATAGGTGAATTTGGATGATGTTGTTCGAGCATCCTATACCCTTACTGATTTTTTGTCTCTTTGTTGTATCAATGACTAAGTTATGGACATTAAAATCTCAGTTTATAACTGTTGATTTGTCTATTTCATGCTTTAATTTTATCAATTTTGGCTCAGATATTCTGTTTTCAGTTTGCCAATAGTAACTTGCTTTATTTCCATTTCTTTTATGGTATAAGCAAAGTACAGTAAGCAGGATGTATTTAGCATGTACAATTTTATAACTTTTGACATATGTGTACACATGGGACACGATTACCAAAATCAATGTAATGAACATATCATCACCAAAAGTTTCTTCATAATCTTTTGTAATCCAGGCTTGCCTCATCCTCTCCCTATCTCAAGTTACCTATTGACCCTCTATCACTATATATTTTCTAGAATTTGATACACATGGGGACAAATAGCATGTATCCATTCTATCTTGATGCTTTTGCTCTGGAAAATTATTTTGAGATTCACTGATATTTTTACATGTATCAGTACTTTATTTCTTTCTATTACTGATTATATTCTACTGTGTGGATATACAATAATTTAGTTATTCACCTGGTAATGGACATTTCCTAAAGGAGGAAATGGCAACCCACTCCAGTATTCTTGCCTAGAGAATCCCATGGACAGGGGAGCGTGGAAGGCTACAGTCCACGGGGTCACAAAGAGTTGGACACGATTTAGCAACTACACAAAGGACATTTGGCTTGTTCCTAGGTTTGAGTTATAACACATAAAGCTTTTGGAGACTTTTCTTATGAGTCTGTGTGGATATATGCTTTCATTTCTCTTGAGAAAATACCTATGAATAGAGTGACTGGGCTGCATAATAGTTGCACACTTAATAATAAAAAATTGTCAGTTTTTTGCAAGGTATTGTACTAGTATTAGAAGTTTATAAGAATTCCAGTTGCTCCACATCTTTGGCGACAATTAGTAGTCAGTCTTTCTATCTGTAGCCATTGTTCTGTGTGTTGTGATTGTCATGCGTTTCTCCTTGCATTTTCCTAATGACCAGTGATGTTAAGCATCTTTTCCTGTGTTTATTTGTCATCTATATATCACCTTTGGTGAAGACTACATGCAAAATTTTGCCCCTTTCTTAAAATGTGTCATTTAAATTTTTACAATTGAATGGGAGGGGGTTTTAAAAATTCTTCATAAAAGTCGTTTGTAAGATACACATTATACAAATATCTTCTTACAGTCTATGGCTTGTCTTTTATTTTGAAGATGTTTTTAGTTTTGGTGACTTTTCATTATTGAACTTTTACATTGATAGTTTGTTCTTTTCGGACAAAAAGATTTATAAAATCTTTGCCAAGCCCAAGTGCCCTAAGATTTTCTCGTATGTTTTCACCTAAAAGTTTTGTAGTTAACTCTTGCACTTAGGTCTGTGATTCATGTCAAGCTAATTGTTGAATATGATGTAAGCCAAAAAGGGTCCTCCTTGTTGAAAGTGAAAGTGAAAATGAAATCGTGTCCCACTCTTTGCAACCCCATGGACTGTAGCCTACCAGGCTCCTCTGTCCACGGGATTCTCCAGGCAAGAGTACTGGAGTGGGTTGCCATTTCCTTCTCCAGGGGAATCTTCCCGACCCAGGAATCCAATCCGGGTCTCCCGCATTCCAGACAGATCCTTTAACCGCTGAGCCACCAAGGAAGCCCCTTGTTGGCTCAGATGGTAAAGAATATGCCTGCAATGCAGGAGACCCAAGTTTGGTCCCTGGGTCAGGAAATTCCCCTGGAGAAGGGAATAGCTACCCACTCCAGTGGACAGAGACCAGTGATATTAAGCATCTTTTCATGTGTTTATTTGTCATCCATATATCATCTTTGGTGTAGACTACAAGCAAAATTTTGCCCCTTTCTTAAAATGGGTCATTTACCTTTTAACCATTGAATGGGAGGGGGTTTGCAACATTCTTCATAAAAATTCTTTGTAAGATAAATGTTATGCAAATATCTTCTTACATTATGGCTTACAGTCTATGGTATTAGAGATACCAGGGGAACACTTCATGCAAAGATGGGCACAATAAAAGACAGAAATAGTATGGACCTAACAGAAGCTGAAGATATTAAGAAGAAGTGGTAAAAATACACAGAAGAACTGTACAAAAAATATCTTCACAACCCAGATAATCACAATGGTATGATCACTCACCTAGAGCCAGACATTCTGGAATGTGAAGTCAAGTGGGCCTTAGGAAGCATCACTATGAACAAAGCTAGTGGGAGTAATGGAATTCCAGTTGAGCTGTTTCAAATCCTAAAAGATGATGCTGTGAAAGTGCTGCACTCAATATGTCAGCAAATTTGGAAAACTCAGCAGTGGCCATGGGACTGGAAAAAGTCAGTTTTCATTCCAATCCCAAAGAAAGGCAATGCCAAAGATTGCTCAAACTACCGCACAATTGCACTCATCTCACACACTAGCAAAGTAATGCTCAAAATTCTCCAAGCTAGGCTTCAGCAATACATGAACCATGAACTTCCAGATGTTCAAGCCGGATTTAGAAAAGGCAGAGGAACCAGAGATCCAACATTGCCAACATCCACTGGATGATAGAAAAACCAAGAGAGTTCCAGAAAACCATCTATTTCTGCTTTATTGACTATGCCAAAGCCTCTGACTGTGTGGATCACAAGAAACTGTGAAAATTTCTGAAAGAGATGGGAATACTAGACCACCTGACCTGCCTCTTGAGAAACCTGTATGCAGGTCAGGAAGCAACAGTTAGAACTGGACATGGAACAGACTGGTTCCAAAAAGGAAAAGGAGTATGTCAAGGCTGCATATTGTCACCCTGCTTATTTAACTTATATGCAGAGTACATCATGAGAAACGCTGGGCTGGAACAAGCACAAGCTGGAATCAAGATTGCCAGGAGAAATATCAATAACCTCAGATATGCAGATGACACCACCATTATGACAGAAAGTGAAGAAGAACTAAAGAGCCTCTTGATGAAAGTGAAAGAGGAGAGTGAAAATGTTGGCTTAAAGCCCAACATTCAGAAAACTAAGGTCATGGCATCTGGTCCCATCACTCCATGGCAAATAGATGGGGAAACAGTGGAAACAGTGTCCGACGTTATTTGGGGGGGCTCCAAAATCATTGCAGACGGAGATTGCAGCCATGAAATTAAAAGACGCTTACTCCTTGGAAGGAAAGTCATGACCAACCTAGAAAGCATATTAAAAAGCAGAGACATTACTTTGCCAACAAAGGTCCATCTAGTCAAGGCTATGGTTTTTCCAGTGGTCATGTATGGATGTGAGAGTTGGACTGTGAAGAAAGCTGAGTGCCGAAGAATTGATGCTTTTGAACTGTGGTGTTGGAGAAGACTCTTGAGAGTCCCTTGGACTGCAAGGAGATCCAACCAGTCCATCCTAAAGGAGATCAGTCCTGAGTGTTCAAACTCCAATACTTTGGCCACCTGATGCAAAGATCTGACTCATTCGAAAAGACCATGATGCTGGGAAAGACTGAAGGTGGGAGGAGAAGGGGATGACAGAGGATGAGATGGTTGGATGGGATCACCGACTCAATGGACATGAGTTTGGGTAAACTCTGGGATTTGGTGATGGACAGGGAGGCCTGGCATGCTGCTGTCCATGGGGTCGCAAAGAGTTGGACACAATTGAGTGACTGAACTGAACTGAACCCACTCCAGTATTCTTGCCTGGAAAATCCCATGGACAGAGGAGCCTGTCCGGCTACAGTCCATAGGGTTTCAAAGAGTCAGGCACAACTGAGCAACTAACAAGTTAAGGGTCAAGATCCATTTTTCTGCATATTGTGATTCCTCCAACAAAACTGGTTGAAAAAGTCATTTCAACATTAAATTGCATTGAGCTTTATAGAAAATCAATAGGTCAAATAAAGGTGCATCTATATCTTCAGTCTCTATTCTGTTCCATTAAACGACACACATATATGTATGTCCATATTACATTTCCTTCATACTGTCACTTCAAAGCTTTGAAATCAAATTCTATTCCTTTCTTTCAAAGTTGTTGTGGTTATTTTGGATCCTATGCATTCCTATATAAACTTTATAATCTGCTTATAAATTTATAGAAAAAGAAGACTGCTAGGATTTAACTGAAATCTATGCATCAATTGGAGAGAATTGACTTCTTGACATTATTGTTTGTTTACATCCATGAACATAGTTTACATCTTCAGTTATCTTTAATGCTTTCAACAAAGCTCTTTCATTTTCATTTTTTTTTGTACACCCGTGGCAGATTCATGTTGATGTATGGCAAAACCAATACAGTATTGTAAAGTAAAATAAAGTAAAATCAAAAACAAAAAAAGCTCTTTCATTTTCAGAGTATAGCCTATACACGTATTGTCAAATTCATCCCAATGTATTTCACATTTATCTATTTTTAACATGGTTGTTTTTTAAATTTTCATTCTCTGGTTGCTAATGTTGTATATATCAATGTATAGAGTATACAGAACTGATTTTTGTGTCAATCATCAATCAAACCCTGCAACTTTGCTAAGTTCACTAATTAGTTCTTATGTTTTTTTTGTTCTGCAAATTCCTTAGAATTTTTTACAAAGTCCTTACAAATTTTTTACATGACAGGATTATCATGTCACCTGAAAATAAAGTACACTTATTTCCAGTTTGGAAGTTTTTAAATTTTTTCTTGCATTAATGCAGTTGCTAGCTCCTCCCAAACAATGTTGAATAGAACTGGGCAAAGCAGACATTCTTGCTTTCTTTCTGTTCCTAGGTGGAAAGCATTCATTCTTTCAGGGTTCAGAACACTATTTGTTACAGGTTATTCTTAGGTGCACTCTATTAGGTTAAGAAAGTTTAATTCTATTTATAGTTTGCTGTAACTTTTCATCACAAATATCACATGCTTTTGCTGCATCAATTGAGGTGAGCAAGAGGGTTTTTTTAGCCTGTTGATACGGTGAATTACACTGACTGATTTTTCAAATGGCGAACCAGTCTTGTACTTGGGGGTTTAACTTCTTTCATCATGATTCTTTTTTTGTGGTGTTAAATATAATTAGCTAAAACTCAAATTTTTTCATCTATTTTTTATAAGGAACACTGGTCTGTCAATTTTTTTTTCTTATAATACCTATCCCTCATTTTGGTATCAGAGTAATTCTGGCTGTATAGGATGAGTTGTTTTTCTAAATTTCATTCTCTGATTTCCTGAAGGAGTGTGCGGAATTGGTATCATTTCTTTTAAGTATTTCTAGAAGTCACCAGTGAAGTCATTTGAACCTAGAGTTTATTTGTGAGAATTTCTTTCACCTATGAATTCAATTTCTTTAATAGACATAGAGATTTTCAGGTTATCTAATTCTTTTAGAATAAATCTTAGTAGTTTGTGTCTTTTGAAGAGCCTGTCCATTTTATCTAAATTATCAAACTCACAGTCATAAAATTGTTCATAATATTCCTGTATTATATTTTCATGCTTTTAGGATCTTCAGTGATGTTTCCTCTCCTATTTCTGATATTGGCAATTTGTTTTTATTTCCTGCTCTGTATGACTTGGGTTATCAATTTTACTGATCTTCTCCAGGCACCATATATTAGTTTCATTGATTATTCTCATTGTTTTTATTTTTTTCTGGTTCATTGATTTCTACTCTATTATTTCTTTTCTTATGTTTACTTTATGTTTCATTTGTCCTTTTTCAGTTTCTAAACTGGAAGCTTAGATCAATGGCCAGCAAAATTTTTTCATAAAGACTCAGAGAATAATTATTTAGGGTTTTGAGATTCATACGACCTCTGTTGCAACCAATCAATTCTACTGTTATTGCATGAAAGAAGCCATAAATGATATATAAGAGAATAAACATGTCAGTTGTGCTCACCTTCCATAATTTGACAATACTTGGTTTACATTTTCCATGTGAGACCTTTCATCTTTCTAATGTAGGCACTTGGTGTTATATAAATTCCCAAACACTATTTTATTTTTTTAAATTTTATTTTTACTTTATTTTACTTTACAATACTGTATTGGTTTTGCCATACATTGACATGAATCCACCACGGGTATATATGAGTTCCCAATCCTGAATCCCCCTCCCTCCTCCCACCCCATATCTTCTCTCTGGATCATCCCCATGCACCAGCCCCAAGCATCCTGTATCCTGCATCGAACATAGACTGGGACTTTGTTTCTTACATGATAGTATACATGTTTCAATGCCATTTTAGATGCATTCCACAAATTCGACTTGTTATATTTTTATTGGAAAATGGAGAATGTTTTGATTTCTGACTATGAATCTGGGCTTTACTATTCTCAACCACCACCACCCTTGTGGGCTCAGAGTGACTCCTCCTATGATGTCACTGAAAGCAGGCTGGGCGTGAAACCTCCACCACTGCTGTTGAAGCTTCTGTATCTTCCTGTCTCTGGGTCCTGCATGTGATGCAGTGTCAGTTTCTAAAATTTTCAAAGATGCCCAAACCCTAGACCCCTTTCCAGTCTCCCTTCTCCAATTATTGCTCCTCTACCTCTTGAATAGAATGGCTTGATCCTTCACACCAGCATCTCTTGGTTCCATTATCATAAAACACAAAGTCTGTAGGTTTACTTACTCCTGAGTATGGATAGATTGGGCAAGGGACTGCATCCAGTTAGGTCCCTGAGAAGGGGAAGTCAAAACAGGAGTAGACATTCAAGAGATTGGTTAGAGAAGGGAGCAGGGGAATGGAGGGAGCAAAGCTTCATATTATGGTGCAGAGCTGATATTTCTGAAAGGAGAGAGGGAAGGAAGGAGGACTTAGGGGGATCACCTTGCACTGCAACACAGTTTCAAGACAGCTTCTGCAATGCCACTGCAAATACTCAAGCCAGGGACTTCCACCGTGGTCCAGTGGTTAAGACTCTGCACTCTCAGGCAGTAGACACAAGTTTGATCCCTGGTCAGGGAACTAAGATCCTGCATGCCACACAGCTCAGCAAAAATAAATAAATAAATAAATACTCAAGCCAAATTCACCTGCTGGGGCCATCCTGCATCTTGCTGAAATGGTTCTGTCTTAGCACCTATGCTATGCTTAGTCACTGGTTTGAAGCAGCCTTCAGGAAGTATGACCCTTGGGTGAATACAGTGGTGGAGTCTGTAAAGACCTTGAAAAGAACTTTCAAATTACCTACAGCTTCTGAACTCTATCTCCTGTCAATAAAGGAAGTAGATGGAAAAAAGCAGATGCCTTTATTTCTCATTGGTTTAGGACTGCTGCAGTCATCAAGATCTCAGTCCTCTCACCATGAGTTACTGAGGGAACCACACACCACTGAAAGGCCTTCCCCACACTGACAATACCTGCCCTCCACAGCAGTGACATCTGGCAAGACAACACTTCCCAGATATAGCTTGCCTTCTTCAGAGCTGCATGAACCACAGAAAAATATACCTGCGCCAATAAAAGAGTCCAGTGTTATTACGAAGGCCACTAAATGTACTTCTGGGCACTTTATCAGCAGAATGTCCTGGCACTGTTGTATACTGTTAGGTGCATCATGGCGATGAATTTCTTGACTGTAGCCCAATGGTAAGAACCACTGAAGCATTCGAGGATGTGACCCACGCAGTGATGGGTGGGCCCAAATTCTGTGACTGTGTAGATGGCAACTGAGATTAGGTGATGTGTCTCTGAAAGGAAAGCAGATTCAGCCCAGTGGGCCCTTGAGTCTGCACTAAAGGATTAGTGAAGCCAGAGCGGCAGAGACTAAACCAGCCAGAACACAGTAAACCTTGGGCAACTTCTTCAGGAGCAATTTTCCCATATGCTACAGACAATCTCCTAGAGTCTCACAGGCAAAATGCCCCACTGGGTAAACAGAGGCAGGGAAGTAAAACCAAAACTTAGCACCACACTCCAAACACCTGCTCCCCGTCATGTACAAGTTATTGGGCCCCATCACCTTCTGTTTCAGCAGAGCTGTTATTATTTAGCTATGGCCTGCAATATTTGTTGAAGACCTAATTGGTTTTCATTTCTGGAAATAAACACTGCCCCTTAGTCATTCCAATGCCTCAGAAACAGCTCACGATGAAGGCTGTATAGTTCCCCTGCTGTGCACCTGCTCCCTGAAGTTGGGCTCTCTAAAGGTGAAGGGTGAGGCAGAACCTGCTCACACAGAAGATCAGCCCAGGGCTCTGACCAGCTTCTGGCAGAGGCCAGATTGCAGATCTAATTGAATAATTCCCAGGGCTAATATCAGTGATATCCCAAGAAGGCAGTCTTTCTTGGTGACTCAAACAGCAAACAATCTGCCTGCAGTACAGGAGACTCAGGTTCAATCCCTGGGTCAGGAAGGTCCCCTGTAGAAAGGAATGGCTATCCACTCCAGTATTCTTGTGTGGAGAATTCTATGGACAGAGGAGCCTAGCGGGTTATGGTCCCTGGGGTTGCAAAGAGTCAGACACGACTGAGCTACTAACACATTCACATTCATTCCCAGAGGCACTTTACCAAAGCACGCTAACCTGCAGAACTGACGGCATGCTATGTTAAAGACTGTTTTTCATATTTTTATTTAATTCCTTCATTTATTCATCATATGTTAATATCTACTGAGGTCCTGCTCTATGAAAACCCTATTCTAGGCACCTGGGATACAACAAGGGACTGTGGAAATTGTCCAAAGAAGAAGTGTGGTCCTGGATGAAGGTCATGGAAGCTGAAAGGAAGAGATATGGGTGGATTTGAGAGATACTGAAGAATAAGACCGAACCAAACCTGAGCACCTATCAGAGCGAGGCGTACAGTCTGTCTTCACAAAGTACAGTTTGCAGGGCTCATTGCAACATGAAAATACAGGAAACACAGGGCCACTTGTTCTGAAAGCGGGAAAAGCTGTTCCCTTCTTCCTTACTCTCTCCATCTCTCTAGACTGCAGCATCCTTCCAGAAGTTCAGCAACACTAGCGGAAGGCCTCAAACCAAAGCTTTGTATGGGAGAAGACCTGCATCTTAGTGGCATGAACCTACCTTAGAGATACTCCCAGGGGAAGTGCAGTCTATCACAGACCCTGCTCTGTGACTCAGAGCCACACCCTTGCCCAGGTCCCTTCTGGGAGCAGAGGGTGGCTGAGATTGCTGGTCAAGGCAGAGGAGTGAGCAGCTAAGAACCTGTCCTGGGGATGTGGTGGGGGTGTGGGACCCCTAGTGCATCTCCATTGTTCCCCTGGACTTCACTTATAAAACACAAGCTCAAAGACAATATTGCTAAGACTAATCCTTAAATATTCTGTGTCTAACTCTTTGTGACCCCATGCGACCCTGCCAGGCTCCTCTGTCTATGGGGATTCTCCAACCAAGAATACTGGAGTGGGTTGCCATGTCCTCCTCCAGGGGAATCTTCCAACTTAGGGATCGAACCCATGACTCTTGTGTCTCCTGCATCGGCAAGTCGATTTTTTACCATTGTGCCATCTGGGAAATTGTATCTCAGAGTAACCACAGTGGAAATGGAGTGAGGGAAATGAGATTGGAGGGGTAAATGGGTAAGGGATCGTGACAAAGTTGTTAAGAATGATTTTTTAATTTATCCTAAAGGCAAGGGGAAACAACCTAAAGTGTTTTAAGCTGAGACATGATCTAATTTGTATCTGTGCTTCAGAAGTAAAGCTCTGGAGGTTAAATTGGAGCAGGCTAGGTCTGGGAGTGAGGAATCTATCTCAGGTTAGGTGTATGATGCCAGGTGTGGCAACAGTCCAGGTGAGAGAAGCCTGGAGTAGTCGGGTAGTGAAAACTAAAAAGGAAATGTATCAATGCAGTGCACTATGGTAATTCCACACAGGAGAAAGCACAAAGTGTCATGGAGGCTGAGAAGAGGGATCCCAGGTTGGCAGGTCAGGAAGCCAAGTCTATCCTGCCTCACAAGAAATGAGTCGATGTTTGTCAGGAAATGGGAGTAAGCCAGAGATAAAGGGCTTCAGGCAGAGGAAACTGTAGAGGTGGGAAGATAAGCACAGGCTGTCTTCTGAGGACTAAGCATCCATGTGGCTAGAAGGGAGAGTGAAAGCACGACTGGCCAGAGATGAGGATGGAGAAGTCTCCAGCGGTAAGACAATGATTCAAGGTCAGTCTCGGTGCTGGAGACAATGGGAAGCAAAGGTTTATGCAGATTTTACTATGGAAAGGTCGCTTTGCCACAGGAATGGTGTTGGGCAAGCCTGGAGATAAGGAGCTCGGTTAGGAAATGGGTAACATAATCCAGGTCAAACACCCCAGTAGCCTGAGCTAGGCAAGTGGTACCAGGATTGGAGAGAGATCAACCGGGCAACTTTATAAGAGCAGGTGGACAACTGAATGTTAATAGGTGAGAGAAGATGGGGTCCCAGGGGATGCCCACGTTTCTGGAGACTGTGTAGACAGTGTGGATGGTGGTCCCCTGACCCAGTGGGAGAAGCAACCCAGGGAGGAAGGAGAAGAGCTCAGTTTTTCCCATGTTCTGCTGGAGCTGCTCATTAGCCATTCAGGTGAGATGTTTAGCAGACATTGAGATGTGGGGATCTGGCATCAGGTAAGCTTGGCCATGAGGTGGTTTTCAATGAAACCATGAGTGAGTGTGATATCTTTGCTACAATTCTAATTCCTAACAGAGGGAACAGCAGCCTCTCTGGATAAGAAGCACCATCCCTCATGCTTTCAAGAAAGCACTGGGATCATGTGGCTGAGGGGAGGCTGAAATGCAAGACGTCAAAAATCCCTTCAGTTGAGCCATTGAGTTATCAGCCTTTTCTAGCATCTAACATTTATTTTCCCTTCCACATCATAAGAAAGTTCAATTTAACTTTAGAGTCAGACTCACTAATGCTCAGACATCAAATTACATTTCCTAGAAGACCGTGTGCTATCTCCTGCTATCTTCCAGGCTTCTCCTCCTCTTGGGAACACCCCGCCTCTTAGGACTTTTCTCATTTTCTTTGTACCCCCAAAGATCTTCCAGCTTCTTCTATCTCCCTTCTCCACTAGCCTGCCTGCCCTCTCTCCCGCCTGCCCTGGTAATTCCCATCATATATCTCTGTGACTGATGAATAGGAAGTTAATCAGAGTGCAGTCAGCTGTACCTTTGAATCATGGACTCATTTTGAGTTGTCTTAATTGAACCATCTCCCTGCGAAAGATGAACTGTAGATAACAATCAGGAAGGCTTGTGCAAAGGATAAAGAGACGAGTCTTCTAAAATGAATATATGTCAAAGTCAGATGACAAGAACCTTAGGTTCACCTAAAATCAGTCAGCTAGTCATCACTCAATAGGTTTTTACCATGTACCCCACACCCTGTTGGGATCTCCAGGAATTCAGGTTCGTGGCTGCCTCTGCCCTCAAGCTATTTCTCAGTCTTTGCCTAGAGACAGCTGAAGATTATTCAGGAAAATATGTGCTTGAAGGTCAGCTTCCTTGAGATGCCAAGCAAAGAGATGATGAGCTAAGAAAGTGGCCCAGGTGTGAAAATCCTCTTAATATGGGCTGATTTCATCTACTAGAAAGAAGCAAAATGGATTTCAGCAGATATTGGCTAGTTATTTTCCAAACTATTTCTCTTCTTTTGCCAGACAGAGCTGCCAGGCTACATTTCCCACCTTCCCTTGCGGTTGGATACATGAGAGTTCGGGCCACTTGCTTCCACTGGTGCCAGTATATTCAAGCCAATCCTCCTCCAGTTAGGATCATGTGACCAACTCAGCACTCTAGCCAGTGTCTCCCTCTTATTGGCAGAAGCAGCGTTCAAGTGAAGTCAAACTGATCTGCAAATTCCATTCCCAACTGTTTGAAGGAGTGAATGAGCCCATTCCACTTCCTAGATAAAGGAAAGTTAAAAAAGCAGAGTCTTCAGGCAGTAGAGCCAGGACACAGCTTAGCTTTTCTCTCAAAGTACTGCTCAGAACTCTGATTATTCAAAATCAGAAATGACAAAGGCCAAATTCAACTGAAACTAAATTCCGGTCAGTGACTGCACTCAGGAAGAATAATTAGCAAAGACAATCAGGCACTGTTTATCCTTCTATTGCAAGGAAAAATCATTGGTTACCTTCAGCAAGTCTATGTATCACCATTCCAGATGTCAGTTCCAGAGAATACTAATTTAGTTTGGGCCCCTGCTATGAAATGCAGCCCAGCTGATATTCAAACATGCACAAACATCATCATTTGCTAATAGTGGCTAATGGCTTTAATCACAGAATAAAACAAATCAATAATTAACCTTAGCAGTAGAAGTGCAAGTTGGATTCAAAAGTAATGAATTCACTAATGGTTCTTGCTGCTATTAGTACATACACATAAAGGTAAATATGCAGAAATGTGCCCATTTCCAAGTAGCTAATCTATTCATAAATGTTCAGATTATGACACCAATTTGGACATGAAGGTGGGCAATAAATAATACATCCACCAAGTTTCCTCTAATTTATTAAGAAAGCTATAAGCTTACATGTCAAACCATTTATTTATACCACCCCTACCCCATTATATACCAGGTCTGGGCCAGAAGCAGGTAGTAGAGAACAGTAGAGAGATATTAAAAGAAAATTAATGCCAATCCTTCTCAAACTCTTTCCAAAAAGAGAAAAAACTGAAGAGGTAGGAAAACTCCAAAAATGCATTTCATAAGCCTATCATTACCCTGATAACAAAGCCAGATAAGGACATTACATTAGCCAAATCCCCGATGAATACAGATGCAAAAACTCTCAACAAAATACTAGCAAGCCAAATTCAACAGCACATTAAAAGGATCACACATCATGATCAGATGGAGTTTACCACTGGGATACAAGAATGCTTCAGCTATACAAATCAATAAATGGGCTACACCACATTAATAGAATAAAAGAAAAGTCATGATCATCTCAACAAATGCAGAAAAAGCATTTAATGAAATTCATTATTCTTTCATGATGAAAACTCCCAACAAACTGGGTATAAAAAGAAGCATATTTCAACATAATAAAGGCTGTATGACATGTCCAGAGCTAACACTATAGTCAACGGTGAAAAGCTGAAAACTTTTTCTCTAAGATCAAGAACAAAACAAGGGCGTCCACTCTCACCAGTACTATTCACAATAGTATTTAAGTCCTAGCCAGAGTAATCAGGCAAGAAAAAGAAATAAAAAGCATCCAAATAGGAAAGGAAGGATTAAAATTATCTCTGTTTGCAGATGACACATGTGTGTGTGTATATATATATATCTATATGTCACATAAGGAATGTATATGTATATATAACATATATAAATATATTTCTATATTATTATATAGAAAAGACTAAAAATTCTATTTTAAAAACTGTTAGAACTAATAAATTCAGTAAAGCTGCAGAATAAGAAATCAACATAAAATAATCAGTTGTGTTTCTACATATTAACAACAAACCATCTGAAAGTGAAATAAGGAAAATAATATCATTTACAATACCATAATAAACAATAAAATACTTAAGAATAAGTTCATCCAAGGAAGTTAAAAATCTGTACATTGACAACTATAAAACATTAATGAAAGAAAGTGAATAAAATACAAATCAATGGAAGGATATTCTGTGTTCACAGATTATAAGAATTAAAATTGTTAAAATGTCCACACAACCCAAAGCCAACTACAAATTCAATGCAATCCCTATCAAAACTCCAAAAGCACTTTTCACAGAAACAACAACAACAAAAAATCCCAAAATTCATCTGGAGTCACAAAATAGCCTGAATAACCAAAGCAATCCTATGAAAGAACAAAGACGGAGGTATCATATCTCCTTATTTAAAACTACGTGTAATACAAATCCATATTAATCAAGATGGTGTGATACTGACATACTAACACACACACAGAACAATGGAACAAAATAAAGAGCCCATAAATAAACTCATACAAATATAGCTAACTAATATTTGATGAGGAAGCCAAGAATACTCAATGAAGAAAGGATAGTCTCTTCAATAAATGGTGCTGGGAAAACTGGATTTTCACAAGCACAAGAAGAAAATTGGCTCCCTATCTTACTTTACTTAAAACATTAACTCAACAGAGACTTAAAAATTAAGACCCAAAACTGTAAAACATAAGCCGAAAGCTCCTTGGCACTAATCTTGGCAATTATCTTTTTGGATATGACACTGAAGCACAGGCAACAAAAGCAAAAATAAACAAATGGAACCACATCACACTAAAAATCTTCTGCATAGTAAACTACAGAATTGTAAAGTAAAATAAAAAATAAATTTAAAAAAAAAAAAGAAAGAATCAACAAAATGAAAATTCAGCCTACGAAATGGGTCAACATATTTGCAAATCATTTATCTGATAAGGGGTTGATATCCAAAACTCATGCAACTCAATAGGAAAAAAAAGTAATCCAATTTAAAAATGGGCAAAGGATCTGAATAAATATTTTTTCAAAGAAGACTTACAAATGACCAACAGATACATGAAGAGGTACTCAATAACACTAATCACCTGGGAAAAGCAAAGCAAAACCACAGTGAGATATTAATCACCTCACAGCTGTGAAAATGACTATTCTCAAAAAGACACAAGAGACTAGGTCCTGGCAAGGATGCTGAGAAAAGGAAACCTTTATGCCTTGTTGATGGGAATGTAAATTGCTACAACAGCTACAGAAAACAGTACGGAGATTGCTAAAAGAAAAAACTGCATGATTGAATAAATAAAATTCAGTGTCTGCGTGTGTGCATGTGTGCGTGCATGCGTGCGTGCATGCGTGTGTGCATGTGTGTGTGTGTGTGCATGTGTGTGCGTGTGAGTGTATACAATGGAATATTAATAACAAAAAAATAGGAAATTCTACCACTTGTAACAATGTGGATGGACCTTGAGGGCATGAAGATAAGTGAAGTAAGTCAGATAAAGAAAGATAAGTACTGGATAATCTCACTTAAATGTGGAATCTTAAAAAAACCAAACTCATAAAATTAGAAAATAGATTGTTGGTTAGCATAGGCTGGAAGTGGGGGTGGGGGGGGGAATGGGAAAATATTAGTCATAAGGTACAAATTTCTAATTATAATATAAATAAGTTCTTGGAATCAAATGATAACTATAGATAACTTAATGACAACTATAGACAACAATATTGTATTGTATACTTGAAAGTTGCTAAGAAACTAGCAATGTTCTCACCACAAAATTATAAACAAACAAACAAACAAAAACAATTACTATGTAAAGTGATGGATGTATTAATAAACTTTTCTGTGGTAATCACTTTGCAAGATACGCATATATCAAATCATCACATTGGACATCTTAAACAGTGCCGAAGAATTGATGCTTTTGAACTGTGGTGCTGGAGAAGACTCTTGAGAGTCCCTTGGACTGCAAGGAGATCAAACCAGTCAATCCTAATGGAAATCAATCCTGAATATTCATTAGAAGGATTGATGCTGAAGCTGAAGTTCCAGTGCTTTGGCCACCTGATGGGAAGAGCCAGCTCATGAGAAAAGACCCTGATACTGGAAAAGATTGAAGGCAGGAGGAGAAGGGGACACAGGGGACGAGATGGTTAGATGTCATCACTGACTAAACATGAGTTTGAGCAAACTCTGGGGGGTGATGAAGAACAGGGAAGCCTGTCATGCTGCAGCCCGTGGAGTCGAAAAGAGTTGAACAAGACTGAGCAACTGAACAACAACAAAAACCTAGGGAAAAATTGGTTAGAACCAAATCCTGGAGAACCTAGAATGAGAGTGTGAGAATTTATTGTATTTGGAAAATATAAAGTACATTTACCTATTTAGATCTTAGGAAAATGGCTGACATTATCAATCTGTGTCAGAGTGATCTTTCTGATGTAGAGCTGAGAATGGATTAACTAGGAGTCAGGGAGTTCAGAACCATAACTGTAACAGAAGCTGTGGGGATGGAAAGGCAGGGTCAGGCTAGAAGACATTTAGGAAGTGACGCCATAGGACTTGGTGACTCACTGGTTGTAGGGAGTGAGAAGGGGAGGTGCTCCTTTCTATATATAAGCCTATACATATGACAGGTATACCAGATCACCATAACCGACATGCACTGTCCTCATGATGGAAAAAGACTATAATGACATCTTGGCAGACAGGTATTTCATGTCATAATGACAGGCACCATCTATTATGGAGACACACAAGTACACCAATTATTATGTCATGGACACCAGGTCATAGTGACAGATATGACATTTTTTGCACTGTCTTTATAGACAACCTGGGGCTTCCCTGGTGGCTCAGATGGTAAAGAATCTGCCTACAGTGCAAGAGACTCAGGTTCAATGCTTGGGTTGGGAAGATCCCCTGGAGAAGGGCATGGCTACCCACTCCAGTATTCTTGCCTGGAGAATTCCATAGACAGAGGAGCCTGGAGGGCTGCAGTCCATGAAGTAGTGAAGAGTCAGACACGACTGAGAAACTAACACTAGTTAGACAACTTACCACGGCATGGCCATGACACTCATCTGTCATGTCTTCGTTACACAGAGATATTGATACAATGGGTCAACCTGAGAGAGAGAAATGGGCTGTGGTGTGCAAGCAATATCATAGGAACCAGAAGACACAGTGTGACAGACTTACTGTACTACCGTCATAAGCTTAATAGCTTCCGCTCTTGATGAAAGTGATACTATTCGTTAGTACTCAGTATAACTGTGTACTATTCATGCACACAGTTATAAAGCTAACTGATGGTTCTGATTGATGAAGAAGTTTTGTATTTTGCTCAAAAACTCCTTATAATAAATGCTGAGAATTCTTCACTGAGAAGGTACTATCATCAGGTTCCACCTCTCCACAGAGGTGGCACCCAGAAGGGAAACTAAGCTTCTCTAGAATGGACACCAAGTATTTTTCACTGCTTCCTTACTCTTCTTGTTTTTTAGACATTATGTGACATTTACTGGGCTTCCCTGGTGGCTCAGAGGGTAAATGTGCTAAGCACCATTTTAAGTGCTTTTATATTCTAACTTGATTCTTATAACAATCTTCAGAAGAAGAAATATTATATCCATTTTACTGATAGATAAAATGAGGCATGATAAGGCCATTGAAACTACTGGGTGGTGAAACTGAGATTCAAACCAAAGCAGCTGGTTCAAGCTCTTTTTTTATTTCAGAATCTGAGCTCTTAACCTCTACAATCAGGGGTCCCCAACATCCAGGCCACAGAATAGTACCTCCTGTCAGATCAGTGGCAGCAATAAATTACAAGGAAAGTGCACAGTAAATATAATGTGCTTGAATCTTCCTTAAATCATCCCCCTTCCCCAGTCTGTGGAAAAATTATCTTCCATGGAACTGGACCCTAGTGCCAAAAAGGTTGGGGACTGCTGCCTGCTTCTGCATCTGTTAGGATGCTTTTAGCTGTAAGTAACAGAACTCATCTCAAACTGGCTTGAACATTAAAAGGGATTTATTGGCCCCCATAACTGAATTAGGTGTGGCTTCAGGCAAAACTTGATTCAAAGGCTCAAGGGACATGACCAGGTCCAGAGTTCTAACTCTCAAATGTTCAGCTAAAGTTTTTCTGGCCTTGGCTCTAACATCAGCAGGCTCTCCCTGATCATTACCAGATGGCTATTCACACTCTCTTCATGTGCTTCCAGGTTCTTATACAGAGGAAGAGAGAGGTCCATATAAGTGATATCTCAAGCAACTGTCTTTGGGTTGACTCCTGATGACCTTCGATAACCTTATAAGGCCGAGGAGCCCTCATTAAATTGATCATTGTGACTAGCTGCTGAGAAAATGGTGTGGTGTCAGTGTAGTTCACTGATCCAGTTAATCTGAGTTACACCTATACTTGGAGATGGGGCAATCCCTTTTAAACTACTTCCATGAAAAATTTCTTTTTGGCAGAAGAAATGAGGGTATTAAATCCTGAGGAGGAAACCAGGGAGTGTCCATTATATCATCTTCTCCCTACCACCTAGATTAGCACATGGCATAGAATAAGTGTTCAGTGTATGTTTGCTACTTCGATGGAAGGGGTAGATGGATGGATGGATGGGATAAATGGCTGGATGGCTGGATGGAGGAATGGATGGAGGGGTGGATGGATGAACTGATGGATGGAAAAACTCATGATTAGGACAGAAAAGTTATACTGCAAGCTCCAAATCAGTTACCAGGAAGAGTTACATGGATCATGGAAGCAGAAGGCAGAAAGGCTGAGATGTGTTTTCCTCCCAGAAGTCACAACTTGCCCAGTGCCTCTTCTGCTATTATGATGAGGCTATTGATTTGGGTGACCTTTTTTTTTACTCTTGAACTTAAGAAAGAAAGATTTATTCGCATCTCTTTGAGGTTCTTAGTAAGTCCAACTCTTCTGGGTTTCATGGATTATAATGTAAGTCTCAACTGTCTTTGCTGCTGTTGCTGCTAAGTCGCTTTAGTCGTGTCCGACTCTGTGCAACCCCATAGATGGCAGCCCATCAGGCTCCACCATTCCTGGGATTCTCCAGGCAAGAACACTGGAGTGGGTTGCCATTTCCTTCTCCAATTCATGAAAGTGAAAAGTGAAAGTGAAGTCACTCAGTCGTGTCCGACTCTTAGTGACCCCATGGACTGCAGCCTACCAGGCTCCTCCATCCGTGGGATTTTCCAGGCTAGAGTACTGGAGTGGGGTGCTATTGCCTTCTCCGTCAACTGTCTTTACCCTTGAGCAATCCTGGCCCTCAAGTACATTCTATGGAGAAACTATTGCATTCCAACCCTACTTGAAAATCTCCTGGATCTGGCTTAAGTGTGTTTTAAATGATTCATTCTGGAACATTCAGCATTTCACCGAGGAAGGAAAACATACTGCTCATTAAAGGAAAATGGCAGATTTCCTCTTTTCTAGCAAGGAATGTGAAAGGTCAGGACTCACTCTATTTTCCATCCTGAACGAAATCAGCCCATATGTGCAAATTGAGCCTAGAAATAATTAAAGCTCCCTGCAGGTGTGGGCAATGGAGAAGGAAATGGCAACCCACTCCAGTATTCTTGCCTGGAGAATCCAAGGGACGGGGGAGTCTGGTGGGCTGCAGTCTATGGGATCGCACAGAGTCAGACACAACTGAAGCAACTTAGCAGCAGCAGCAGCAGCAGCAGCAGGTGTGGGCACTATAGTGGCCCTGCCTCCTTGATGTCCCTCTCCCATGCCCCAGCCCAACGAGGTACTGCCATGGTTTCCTAGGAGCTAACTGACAGACAACACATTTAGACTTAAATGGCAGCTTTGGCTCCAACACCCCCTACAAGAGATGACTTACCATATTGACACTTCCATTTCCACTCCCACTCTAGACTCAGAGGGACCTGAGATCTGGTCTCTGTCAACAGCTAACCTTTGCCGTATCAGCAGAGGCCAATAAGACAGGGAGAAAGATCCTTAGGATCATAGAAAGCCCCTGAAGATTGCACTGTTGAACACCTAATAGTACAGTTGAGAAATATAAGAGGCAAAAGGGAAAAGCACTTGCTCAGAGCCACACCGGAATAAAAACCAGGACCAGAACTGAAGCCTCCCAATCTCCCAGCCAGGGCTTTGTCACAACACTGCATTGACTTTACAGACCTGATTTTGCAAAATAACCATCACACTACTGAAACTATGTGCTTCTGGACCAAATGTGTCTGGGTGTGTATCTAAGCGTGTGCACAGACATACAGGAGTAAGGCATGATAAAAAGATAAGACATGAGGACTTTCAAAGGACATGTACAGGAGCATAGCACCCACATCCCTTCCACCTGGCAATTTCCCACAGCAAAACCATTCATGGGGAGAACTGAAAATATGGCAGCCCACTTCTGTGACAGGTGGTGGTGGTTTAGTCACTAAGTCATGTCTGACTCTTTGAGATCCCATGGATGGTAGCCTGTCCATGAGATTCTCCAGGCAAAAATACTGGAGTGGGTTGCCATTCCTTTCTCCAGGGAATCTTCCCGACTCAGGGATCAAACCCAGGTCTCCTGCATTGCAGGCAGATTCTTTATCAACTGTGCTATAAGGGAAGCCCTCTGTGACAGGGACACATAGCTATTCCTACTGAAAACTAAAGAAATTCAAAGGGAGCAGGAGGGAGTGGGGAAGGGATGGATTGGGAGTTGGGATTAGAAGGTGCAAATTTTTATATAGAGAGTGGATAAACAGCAAGGTCCTACTGTATAGCACAAGGAACTGTATTCAGTATTCTATAATAAACCATAATAGAAAGGAATGTGAAAAAAATCATATGTATACCTGAAATCACTTTGCTGTATAGCAGAAATTAACACAACATTGTAAATTAACTATACTTCAACAAAATAATTAAAAAAAAAAAAAAACTAAAGAAAGTCACACTCACAATGCAAATTCCTAAAGTCTTGTCCCCTCTTGTTGCAGACAGCGCCTCCCTGTGCCCCCAGCAGTACTCCAGCGATCAGGCAAGGAAGGACCCATGGTTAATGGCTAGGGAGATAAGGTGAAAATCTGCCATGCCCTTTTCTCTAGTGTCTCTGCACTTATTTAAAAGCCATTTCATTAAATGTAAAGCCCAAGACACTTGTAACTATATTGAAAAATCAAAGTCACTTAGGAACCTGGAAAATGGAAACGGCTAGAATCTGATTTGGAGAAAGATACAAGGATGGAAAATAGTCTCCAAAGCTAAGGTGATTCTCAGTTTTTCCTGGTTGTTCCAGCTAGGTGTGGCTGGAAATGGAGATGTGAATCTTTCTGGAAGTATCATCATTTCCAGGGATCATTTGCCCACCACGATGCGGGAGGAACAGAGGACTGGGACTAATTGGACAGTGCCAGCCAGCCACAGCTCACAGTCTCAGGATTCACAGTGCCCTGCATGCACCTCCTCCCCTTCAATTGACTGTAAGTTTCTTAAAGCTGGAGATACCTTTCTCTGTCTGCCTTGGGCTCTGCAGAAGCTTTACCTAGTTAGTGCCCAGGATACATTGTATATCATGTTTGTTTCATTCCGAGCCATACTTCCTCCTCCTTCCCATGAGCCCAGACACTTTGCTTGTGATAACTCACAGTTATATACTGTTGGGAAATAACTTTACTGTGAGTATGCACATCTTATTTCACCTTCAGTAGAAACACCTAAAAGGTAGACTGTCTGTTCTTATTACCCACTTACTCTCTACTGCAGTGCCAGGACATAGGACACCCAAAAAATGAATGAACAAATGAAACTTTTGTCTAAATCTAGGCTCCACTTTATGGGCAGTGGCCTTACCAGACCACTTTTGAGTATCTTTCATAAGGCAGTTATCTAATGAATGTCTGCCTATGAAAATGTTGGACCAGCCCTTTCTTTGAGAAACTCATACAATGGATCAATGTGCTTCCTTGCTCAGAGGCACATAGTCTGTCTATGGAAATCCAGGGCAGGGATGAGCAAAGGCAATATGAAGCCCCTTGTCTGTAAGAGTCACAGTCTATGTTTCCACATGCAAGGAAAAGGAAGCAGTAATGTCTGATCAATTCTAAAGTAACAGCAGGCAATAAACTCAGGGGACCTCATGAAAGGTCAGAAGTCAGCAAAGCTGAATTTCCAAACAGAGTTAGAATACATTTGAAGAAGTGCTTCAAATCTCCCAAGATGAAAATAGCTGAAGAATGATGTTTCAGGAACTCAGATTTAACTAAGCAAGTGACAGTTCAGCAAGATGAGATGTGAGCTGGGCAGTGAGACAAGGGGGTGAGCTCATGCTCTGGCCACCCACAGCCTGACCCAACCTGCTGCGGGCAAGTGTGGTGCAGGCTCAGGCCAGCTTTTTAAACAGTGGAGAGAAATGGATGTGACTTGCCTGACCCCAAGGTCCAGAGCAAAGGCTTACTTGGACATCTAATGCGACTGGTTCCGGATAAGACATGGTTCTGAGATGAGGGGGAGGAAGCCAAAGAGGAAGGATAGAAATGCAGTTTGTAAAATCTTTGTATTGTGATAAAAATCCAATACAGTTGGACGGAGTAAGGGCTTGAAATTCCATCAGTTCTATGAACCATCCCCCGAGTGCAAGGAAGGGTCTGGGTTTTACCATGTCAAAAAGTCAGCAATGAAAGAACTGTCCTGCAGTCCAAGCAGAGCCAAGCTGACATTTCAGTCCAACTTGCATTCCTTTTAAGGGCCAGGATTTTAAAGAATGTGCTTTTCAGCTGCTCCCACGAGCTTACACAGGCGAAGCCGAGGCAGAAGGAGCCGTGTGCGCAGTGAGACGTGTTTTTCTCATTACCCTTAGATGCCTTTCAAGCCTTGCTCACCGACTCCTCCCTCCTGGCACTTTTCCCAGACAGTCAGGGCTTGGGTGGAGGGCTGTCCAGGGGAACACACTTTGGAAGGAAGGGGAAAGGAAATGTTTTCAGGTCTAGCTATCCTGAGGACTCACTGAATATCTCTGATCAGTTTTATGATGGGTGTGTACATCAAGGGGAGGGTGCTGTCCTGCCTCAGAAATCCACAGATCTACCTTCTCATGTATAAGAAGCTCAAGTCTGAATGTTGTTTGCCATGACTTGGCAGGCATGCATGCATTCACTCATTTTCCATTCACTTAACAAATAGTTCTCAAAAAACTTCTCTTTACCCAAATGCACACAAAGGAAATAGTGTCAGTCCTAAAGCCACATCTCAATCACAGAGCAATCACTTGTGATGTTTTCCTGGTCATGGGCTGCAATGCTTTGCTAAACTCTGCAATACAGTCTCTTCGTGGAGTAAAAGAAGCAGACTGGGCATTTGGAAGACTTCAGATGACCCAGTCCATATTTTAGTGCTCTCAGCCAATCAATCAATCAATAGAATTGAACACTGCATATGAGTCTACTAATCAGAATATATTTCTGGTTAAACTGGAAACATGGGTTAGGGAAATGAGACTTGACTTTACAGACAAGTTGGACTGGTGTGTCCCAATGCAGAATACTTACTGGTCATCAAAAAGCCAAAGCCATTTCAAACCATCTGGGCACAATAGAATCTTCCGGATGAGTTTATTGGTGAACATTTATTTTTATTGCTCAGTTAAAACTGAATTTTTGCTGTATAACATAAGGGTCCACTTTATTTCAAGTATTACAATATTCAACCATGGAGATGAAAAAATCTCCAGGTTATTTGACAAGTGATTTCTGCATAGATACCAAAAGTACATACAAAAGTGAAGACTAATAAAGCATTGCAGCTAGCCAGAATGTCTTAGAAGCTCTTAATCTACTCTGCAGAAGTTCTGAAGAGGGACAGCATCCCAAGTATATGCATTTTTCCAGTATTTAAGTTATTTCATAAACATCATTTGGGGTGCAACAACAGTTGATACCAATACAGTAGTCATTCTCACTCAAGTTATATGGCATTTGAGGCAGATGGTTTATGTTCTTTTGGCCTTTGTAAAGAGAATTTTGGATACCAAAAGACATAAATTATGCTTATGAACACATGTATTCACCACATGCAACAAAAAATATCAGTTCTTCATGAGAACTCTGAGCAGAAACTCACAGTATTAGAAAGAATATCCAACACCCACTGTTTAAAACAAGCTCCCACCCAAAACAAGCATGAGTTGTTTTCTAAGCTATACTGTGAAGATATTAAGAAGTAGGAGATATTAATAGGTGTTAAGATTTAAAAGATATTCTACCACAGAAAGGTTCCATGGCCAACTAACTTTAGAAAAATGGTTTATTAAACCAAATAACTTGGCATTCTGTTTGTTGCTTGTTCATTTATTCGTGTTTACTACTGATCTTGAAGGAACTTTAATATGCTAACACACACCATGAATTCCAAGATGTGAATGGAGTATGAACCATTTTCTAAACTTAATTAACCAAAAACTCTTTTTTAAGGGATACCAGTCTTCTGCAGGAAATACTTCTATAGAGGACAATTATCTCTGGCTTGGCTGTAAATATTTTAAGAATCATCTTGGCCCTGAGGAATTTTCTTTGATCCACCCATGGAGAGATGAACACTCGCTCATACCCTCATAGCACTCCAAATAAAGTACAGTGAATCCTAAATACTCTTCTATCTTACACAAGCCTTTACGTGTTTATCTACTCAAAGATTAATTATGCATTATTCATCCACATATGGGGCTTCCCTCATAGCTCAGTTGGTAAAGAATCCGCCTGCAATTCAGAGACCCCTGTTTGATTCCTGGGTCAGGAAGATCCCCTTGACAAGGGATAGGCTACCCAATCCCTTGTGGCTCAGCAGATAACAA
This sequence comes from Oryx dammah, assembly GCF_014754425.2. Lineage (NCBI taxonomy): Eukaryota > Metazoa > Chordata > Mammalia > Artiodactyla > Bovidae > Oryx > Oryx dammah. The sequence continues at coordinate 74,886,980 of NW_024070209.1, read as the reverse complement.
ATCTGCCTGCAATATGGAAGATCTGGGTTTGATCCCTATGTTGGAAAGATCCCCTGGAGAGGGGAAAGGTTACCCACTCCAGTATGCTGGCCTGGAGAATTCCTTGGACTGCATAGTCCATGGGATCACAAAGAATCAGACACAACTGAGCGACGTTCCCATCACTTCATCCACATGCCCTCAGTGCCTGGTGCACAGTCACTGTATTAGTCTTAGTAGAATCTTTGAATAAATAAATAAATGTTACTATTAAAAATAGCCTCCTTGAACAGGTGTATCAGTTTCTCTATTTGGATAATCTTATCAGCTACATGGGTAATACTGATCAATTCATTTTGCCACATAAATTGTCATCTATGACTCAATATGCAGTACACGTAGGTGCTCTGAAACAGTCTTTGAATAGTTTTTGTTGAGTTCTGTGCTGCCCAATAACCTTCCTCCTGGTGGTACCCCAGGCCCTGGCACCAGCCCCTCACTCATGCTCCAACTTCCCACTGCTCCCTGTCTCATAGCCTCCACTTCAGGTCAAACAGGAAAAATCCATCCTCTCTAAACCTGGCTGATCTTGCCTGTCCCATCCTCTCCATCTTTAGTCTTTTGACAAATGTTCAGCCAAAGTCTACTGAAGCCTAGGCACTGCTCCGGGCACTGGGTTACAAAGAGGAATAGATACAGGTGATGCTCTTAAAGGGGTCACAGCAGACACAAAGACGTGTTGTGACAGAGCCCAGCACAAGGTACCATGTTAGACAGAAAGGGGATTGGCTAAGGCTTCAGAAGCAGGAGCTAGTCAAGCCTGATCATTCCTTGAACTACATATTACCAATGGGTACTGCTGCTGCTGCTGCTAAGTCGCTTCAGTCGTGTCCGACTCTGTGCGACCCCATAGACTGCAGCCCACCAGGCTCCTTCGTCCCTGGGATTCTCCAGGCAAGAACACTGGAGTAGGTTGCCATTTCCTTCTCCAGTGCATGAAAGTGAAAAGTGAAAGTGAAGTCGCTCAGTCGTGTTCAACTCTTTGCGACCCCATAGACTGCAGCCTACCAGGCTCCTCCATCCATGGGATTTTCCAGGCAAGAGTACTGGAGTGAGGTGCCATCACCTTCTCCAACCAATGAGTACAGTCCTACCTATTACTAATGGGTCCTCAATGGCAAGAATCTATGCTTCACCCTCTCTTTGACTTCTCATTTCCATGGAATGAACTCACAGGGCATGGCCATGTACAATATCAGGCATCCTCACTCACTCATTGCACTGGGTGAGTTGTATACCTGAGACTGTCCTACAAATAAAGGCTGAGATTCAGTAGGAAGGAATAAGAAAGCAACTTGCCAGGCAGCCCTCATGATGTTGGTGGTGACATCTTATAATTGCTGCTGAACAAGGTGGAGATGGTGGCACTGTCACATGAGCATACTCGGCTGTTGTTCCAGTGGCCAAGTTCACATAATTGCAAACCTTAGCCTTTCAGTCAACAAACCACTTAAGGACCCCTGGATTCTCACCTCTGCTAAGATGAAGGGAGCACTAGCTCTATAACTTGTAAATAGATATCTGGGTTAGAAAACATCAGATCAGTAAGTTAGTGCTCTGGGATAGAAAAGCTCATCATTACTGCTCTCAGTGCAAGGGAGGGAGGTATAGAGAACCACAGACAGCAGCAACCCTAAGTCAGAGAGTCATTTGGAAGAGCCCATCTTGTGAAGACAGGTTAGCAATACTGCAGCCAATGTATTCTGCTTATATTTTCCTTTTGCTGTATGCACTTAAGCCTTAAAGAGCTCTTTCAACAAGTATAAAATTACAATTCTAAGTCATCAAGCAATGTGGCCATAGTTTAATTTGGCAGCACTTTTTCTCCTCAGAGGTACATAAAATAATGCTGCATCTTACAATCAATAGTGTCTTAGATACTTTGAAATACAGAGGCTACTTGTTTATCCAGTTAACCCACTGAATCCTAACTGTAATTAAGTTTTCCCTTTATGTATCGCTCCAGTTGAGTTGAAAGCTTCTCCAGTCCATTAGCTATCCACCTGAGCTCCGGAAAATATGTCAGTGTTCTTTGTGTCCTCTGGAAGAGAGCAGCAAAATGTGAAAAACTTTAATATTTAATACTGGCCTGTTATCCTCATTTTTGGTTTCAGGAATTAGATGGGGATGACTTCGTAGCTCTGCAGGCAACTGTATTGATGGAATGGGCCCCATTCTGTGCAACAGATGTGCTCCTGGAGAAGATGTGCTTAATTTAGATTTTTTTTTAATTCAATTGTGCTCCCACAGAAAAACAGTTTGCTTAAGACATCTTTCACACACACACACACACACACACAATTTCACTTGAGAATCCTACAAACAAGGATCACAAGACTAGTTAGGAGCAGAGTCCAGGTCTGTGAGCCAAGTTTCCTGACCCTGGTGGCTGCTCCCACTCTTTTGAAGGATAATCATCTCTGTAGATTTACAAACCCAGAAAAAATTGAAAACGCTTTCCACATTACCTCTTAAACATGGGGCAACACGGTGTTACTAACAGGTATGTAATTCATATATCTACACGCCTTTGCTATAGGCTTTTGTGTCAAAAAAGAAAAAAAAAAAGGAAAGTTAAAAGCCAGATGCTCAGCCTCGAGGAAGGGATTGCAATTGATGGGATTTTCAAAACGAGAAAATGGTCTAGGTCCAGGGAAATGGTGTTCGGTCACAGTATCCGAAGAGTGTTCACTGGAAGGATTTTCTCCTCCTGTCACTCTGAAAAACTTAATGGGTTTGAATGGATTCACTGAGCCCTGCTGCTGAAAAAGAAGGGACGTGTCAAGCTTTCATGTCTCCAGTCATGCTTTGGGGGGGCCAGCCCAAAAGGCACCTCAGACCTTCTAGGTCCAAATGTGTTTTCATCAAGGAAAAAAAAAAATCACTGGAAGTCTTCCCAAGCACCTATTGCTTTTCCTGTCTTTCCCTGGGTCCCTTCTCCTGGCTCTCACTCTAAAGCAGTTGACGTGGGGATGGGGGTCGGCCCCACACCTAAGGATAGGAAAGAGTCACCTAAGCAGCTTTACTTTCCCAAGGGGCCCGGGTGTAGGTACCATGGGACAAATGTGTCAGGCCATCACACCACAGTCTACACCACAGTGGGGAGATGGAGTCAAATTGTAGGAAGAATGTGGCCAGAGGCCGGCAGTGGTAAGAGTGCTTCCAGTACCCCTTACAGAAGTGAAGACCTCCTTCCAGCAGCTCAGACTGGCACCTGGAGGTTATAGGAGAAACATCACCACCATCCTAAGAGCTCTCTGCTGCCTGACAGCTACCATCTGGGTGCTCCCACTTCACTACACAAATTGCCACCACTCTGGAGGCCTCTGAGTGCCACTGGCTTTCTCTGATCAATCCCAGTAAGAACCAGAAGCAGGGAACCAGGGAAGTGGGCAGGGAAGGGCCCTGCTCTACAGGATGAAGCATTGTCTCGCTGAGAACTCACAACAGCCCCGCAGGCAATACCAAATGGTGTCATGGTGTGCTCTGGAACTGAAGCCAATGGGCCATCAGTTACATTACGCACCTCAATATAAAACCAGAGGAGGAACACTCTTCTCATCCATTCTGGCTACAACTCCAAAAGCCTCCCTTCTTTCTCCTTATGGAAGGTTTTGTCTAAATAACTACAAGGATCTCCATGCAGGGAGGAAAATATGCCTTTAAAGAGAGGAAAAATGTTAGTGATTTGGTGGGGTAGGGACCATGTGTGTGTGGGTGGTGGTGGGGGGGGGGGGTGGAAAGCAGTGAGGCATTCTTCCAAGGACTGGGGACCATGAGCTCAAGTTCCCACCAATTAAAAAGGATGTCACTTTCCCATCTGCCCTGGAACAGGAGTGGAGCCCACACAGCTGAGCCTCACTTGCACCAGCTCCACCTTCCCAAGAAGAAATGAGGAAAGGAGAGAATACTGCGCACACAGGTATCAAACCCTGACCCTCTCCAACATTTTGGAACAGAGCTGTACAGGCCACCCCTGCAAGTCCACAGCTGCTATTCTCACCTCTGGTGAACCCCTGGGAAGTGCCTTGTTTAAGCCACTCAGGTTTCAGAGTAGCGTAGCCAGGCTGAGAGCTCAGCTCTGAACGTGCCCCTAAAGTACACAGATCTCTAAGCCAGAGATGCTCCTCTTCAATGCTGGCAGATAAGAAAGTGGAGATCATCTCACATTCCTGATTTATAAGTTGCCCAGGGAGTGTCCCAAAGTTGGGATGCTGAGCTCTATTAATTGGTTCCTTGGTCTGAGGCCAAACTACCAGGCAATGCTTCCTGCTAACATGTTGGATTCTTCAACATAGAATTACTTATTCATGAAGTTATTTAGACCTAAATACGATTCAAGCTTTTTATTCCTTTATTTCCTCTAATAATCTATCACTGGAATTATACATTTGATTCTCAATTATAAGCTAAGACTTACCTCCATGGCCCTGATATTGTCTTAGAAAATGCAGAGTTGAACCCAAAACAAGGCCAATAAAGAAGGCATCTAAAATTCCTTGGCACCACCATGCAGTTTGAGTCTTATTTAAAAGACTCAAAGTCTTATTTAAAAACTATTCATTTTAATGACTGTTCAAGTTTATTTTCATAAAAATGTGTTTTACATAAGCCCCAAAGTTTCTCATACAATTAATTCCCTGCACAAAGAAACTGTGTTTCAAACCCAAAATGGTCATGCTGGTCTCCATGACCATGGAGCTTGTTCCTTTCAATTGCAGTTGCCTTTTTAACACTGTAATTAAGCTTAGGAAAAAAACCATAATGCAAACCAAATAAACCTGCCCTTCATACAATTATTATGGTATGTGGCAAGGGAAAAAAATGATCTAGGCTTTGTTCATCTTAAAACACACTTGGCAGCCACTTCATTTAATAAGCTCCTTTCTCTTTCTGAGAACAAGAAAGTCATGAAGTCCAAGCAGTAAGGGCTGAATGCTGGCACCTCAGGAGGGGACAACTCGCAGGAAAGACCTGCTTCCAGAGGCTCCGAATGCTGCTCTGATCTGGGTTCTTCAGGATTACAAGTTTGTCTTTAAGTCTGTCTCTCTGGGTTTTACTTTTCTTATTGTTTCTGCTTTTGGTAGAACTGATTTTTTTTTTTTTTAATTCAAACTCTGTATTTTATCTTGGAGTATAGTCGATGAACAATGTTGTAACAGTTTCAGGTGGACAGCGAATGGACTCAGCCATACATATACATGTATCCTTTCTCCCCCAAACTCCCCTCCCATCCAGGCTGCCACAAAACTTTGAGCAGAGTTCCATGTGCTATACAGTAGGTCCTTGTTGGCTAACCATTTTAATTCTAGCTGTGTGTACATCATCCCAAACTCTCTAACTATCTCTTTCTCCCCTCTTTGCCTCCCCCCACTGGTAATCATAAGTTCGATGGTAGAACGTAATTTTTATATGATGAGACAAGGCCCAACAGAGAGGACTTCCAAGCCCTCATGTTCCTACAAGACCCACTGGCCTCACTGAGCACTAGCCCACCTGCTCCAGTCTCTTCTTCTCTTACCAACCCTTTCATTCCCCAATCACACAGGACGTAGCCTGAGATCCTACCCTCAGGAACCTCACAGCTCTGTCACCCTGGGGCCTGAGCTTCCTCTGCACCTACCTTGATCAGATCCCATCATGAGTAAGCGGTCCCCTGACTTTTCTTCCTGTGTTCACAGAACTTGGAGCACCGCTGGGGTGACCCCTGGAATCTACCCTCTTCTCTATTCTTGCTTCCAGCGCTGATAATCAGAACTTCTACCATGGACTAGTCCAAAGCTACCCAATATTTCTACTGTCTCCAAGCTCTGTGCCCTGCAACCCAGACAATGATTATTCTAAAATACCCAGGACAAGGACACACCATGGTAACCCATTCCAGTATTCTTGCCTGAAGAACCCCATGGGCAGAGGAGCCTGGAGGGCTATAGGCCATAGGAGTTGCAAACAGTTGGACATGACTGAAATGACTTAGTATGCACACACCCAATACTCCTACTGTCTCCAAGCTCTGCGCCCAGCAACCCAGGCAGTGATTATTTTAAAATGCCCAGGACATAGCTCCTGCTTAGCAAAACTGTGTGTGTTTTTTTGCTTTTTTAAACATTTTTATTTTATGTTGAAGCATAGTTGATTAGCAATATTATGTTAGTTTCAGATGTACAGCAAAGTGATTTGGTTATACACATGCATGTATCATTTTCAAATTCTTTTCCCATTTAGGTTGTTACAGTGTGTTGAGCAGCATTCTCTGTGCTATACAATAGGTCTTTGTTGGTTAATCTATTTTAAATATCTGCTCAGCAACTCCCATCAGCACTTTGTTGATCAAAGTGTGGACAGACCCTTACACTGACCATCAGGAGTCTGGATCCCACTTCTTCATCAAAGTTGATTTTTCCAGCATCTTTTTTTTAATTATTTTTTTAAATTGAAGGATAATGGTTTTACAGAATTTTGTTTTCTGTCAAACTTCAACATCAATCAGCCATAGGTATAAATATATCCCCTCCCTTTTGAACTTCCCTCCTATCTCCCTCCGCATCCCACCCCTCTAGGTTGATACAGAGCCCCTGTTTGAGTTTCCTGAGACATACAGCATATTCCTGTTGGCTATTTATTTTACATATGGTAATGTAAATTCCCATGTTACTCTTTCCATACATCTCACCCTCTTCTTCCCTCTCCCCATGTCCATAAGTCTATTCTCTATGTCTGTTTCTCCACTGCTGCCCTGTAAATAAATTCTTCAGTACCATTTTTCTAGATTCCGTATATATGCATTAGAATATGATATTTATCTTTCTCTTTCTGACTTACTCCACTCTGTATAATAGACTCAAGATTCATCCACCTCATTAGAACTGACTCAAATGCATTCCTTCTTATGGCTGAGTAAATCACTGCAGATGGTGATTGCAGCCATGAAGTTAAGAGATACTTACTCCTTGGAAGGAAAGTTATGACCAACCTAGATAGCATATTCGAAAGCAGAGACATTACTTTGCCAACAAAGGTCCATCTAGTCAAGGCTATGGTTTTTCCAGTGGTCATGTATGGATGTGAGAGTTGGACTGTGAAGAAAGCTGAGTGCCGAAGAATTGATGCTTTTGAACTGTGGTGTTGGAGAAAACTCTTGAGAGTCCCTTAGACTGCAAGGAGATCCAACCAGTCCATTCTAAAGGAAATCAGTCCTGGGTGATCATTGGAAGGACTGATACTAAAGCTGAAACTCCAATACTTTGGTCACCTGATGCGAAGAGTTGACTCATTGGAAAAGACTCTGATGCTGGGAGGGATTGGGGGCAGGAGGAGAAGGGGATGACAGAGGATGAGATGATTGGATGGCATCACCGACTCGATGAACATGAGTTTGGGTAAACTCTGGGAGTTGGTGATGGACAGGGAGGCCTGGCGTGCTGCGATTCATGGGGTTGCAAAGAGTCATACACGACTGAGTGACTGAACTGAACTGAACTGAATATTCCACTGTGTATATGTACCCCAACTTCTTTATCCATTCATCTGTCAATGGACATCTAGGTCGCTTCCATGTTCTAGCTATTGTAAATAGTGCTGCAATGAACAATGGGATACTTATGTCTTTTTCAATTTTGGTTTCCTCAGGGTATGTGCCTAGGAGTGGTATTGCTGGGTCATACGGTGGTTTCCAGCATTTTTATTCTCAAATACTATATCGGATACACTGGACTATTTGCTGATCCCTGCAAACATCCATCCTTTGATGACCTGCCCTGTGCCTTTATTGGTGGCTATTTCTTCCACTTGGAAGGCTAGGGTACTATCTGTTTCTATCTTATGCTCTATTCAAGGCTTGGCTCAAATATCACCTCTTCCTCTTTACAATAAGTTTCTTCTTCTCCACATGAACCCCACTGGAGTGGGTTGCCATTTCCTTCTCCAGGGGATCTTCCCGACCCAGGGATTGAACCCGGGTCTCCTGCATTGCAGACAGACGCTTTACCCTCTGAGCCATCAGGGAAGTCCCTCACGTAGCTCAATTAGAGCTCTTATTTTGTTTCAACAAGTAACAAACATCCCAAACCCCAACATCCATGTCAGCTGTCTATGACGATGTCTTAGTCGGCATCCGATCCGAAGCCTCCTGGAAGGCTGAAGCCCCATCCGATTAATCTTCCTAATTCTCCTGCCTGGTAAAGTGGCTTGCATTGAATAGGCATTTAATATATATTTGTTGACAGAATAACAGAATGAAACACTTCCCAGGAGTTTTATATTATTAAAAAAAAAAGAAGAAGAAGAAGCTTAGAGAAGGAAGGAGAGAAGTAAATTTGTTTAATTTGTTCTCAATTCCATTTGGCACTTTATCACATCAAAGGAAGTAGCAATCCTTTAAGTTTCAGATTAAATGCTACTTCCTACATGAGGTGATGCCTTCCACTGCCCTATACTGGGTTCAGTTCCTTGGGTGTGCAATGTCTCTCACACACACACAAACACACCCCTCCTGTGAGTGACAGTGTGGAGCAGAGGTGGACAGGGGAGGAGCTTCTTGCCAGCTGCTGATCTCTTCCTCCATATGAGGTGTGCTTGCATCAGCATCACAATCCCGGCCTCTCTCCCCGCCCCTCACTCAAGATGCTGAGTTTACACTGATTCCTCTAAAGAGGAAGGGGAAGAGGCACCTGAGCCTGGGGAACCCAGCCCTCCACCTCCCCCTCCTTCTCAGAAGCACCGCTGCTCCCACCAGAGTGGACTTCACCTGGATGCCCTGACCCTGGCCCAGGCTGCCTCTGCCTGGAGGCCATGCTGGGCAAACTCTGTAACTCAGTGTCAGGCAGCCCACGTGCCTGAAGAGATGACCTGAATTTGCCAACAGCAATTTCCCCATGAATTTCAGTATTATTTTGCTTTCCCATCGGCCTTAACCTTTCATCTTACTTCTCAGTCAGCCCAGAAATTGGGTGAGAAAGAGGAGAGTTATTCACTGGACCTCTGTCTTGTAACAATTACTTATTTAATCATCAGTGTTCCACTCTCAGCTCTGTGAGCATCGCCTCTTCTTTTTCAGTATGTCCCTGGGTACCTGGTGTGTGTTGAATGCCAGATCCTAATACAGGTTAGTTTAAAGAAGTCAGTAATTATTAATGCTATGGAGAAAAATTGGGAGAAGAAAAGAATGAAACGGCGAGAGGAAAAAGGGAGAAAAGAAAGAGGAAAGGGAAGGGGTTTTTACAAGAAAGAGACTAGAGAGGAAGAGAAAGAGGAGGAAACAGAGAAACGATGAAAGAAGGAGAGAAGAAAAGAAAGAGGGGAGAGCTGAGAAGGGAAAAAAGAGAGAAAAATAAAGCACCAAGGCCAGAACCCCACACCACAGCCAGAATGCCCGCTGGGAACCAGAGCTTGACCTTGGCCAAGTCCTTACCCCTCACCTGTCCTCCACCCAACTCAGGGACCTACTTCCAGCTTCGCCTTCCCATTCCCCTTCCTACTTCTGGCTCCAGCTGCTTCACCTGAGACGTGAGCATTCACTTTGCTGCCTCTGTTCCCAGGGCTCCTGGGAGGCAGTGCTAGGGAGGGTACAGGTGATGGTGCCTCAGAAGGGAGAAGCCTCACCAGAGAGACAGGTGATAAGTGTTGAGAAGGTGTCTCCAGGACACCCCAACCCTGCAGAAGTTAGGCTCCACCCAGGAAACGGAGAGTGGCCTCCTCGGACCATCCCCCCTCATCACACCAGGGCACCCTGCTTTCTTGCCTCCTGCCCTCCCCCTTGCTGTTCAATTCTCATTATCCTTCTGCTAATCGAGTAAAGCTGGGCACTTGATCAAAACTATTGGTTCTGTAACTCACCCAGACGCATCATGAGCTGAGACATTTATGACTGTCCTGGGGTATATATCTCTGTGATTGATCTCCTCCTCTGTGAGCTCTCTGGCTGCCCCTGGAGTCTAGAAACATCTCATTGCAAAGGATGAGAGAGGGGCTGTTATAGTGCTTCCTGCTGGCACTTTCAGCCTTGCCCCCATAGCTGGGGGCAAGGGGCCAGGGCCTTTCTTAGAAGATAAGCAGGTAAATTGAGGTTAACTATTTTGTATTTATCTGATCTATAGATGAACTAGTATCACTAGGCAGCGCTCACAACTGAATACCCCTGGAACTTTGTCACAGCCGAGATTTTTTTTTTTAATCCCACTCTATTGATAAAAAATATATTACCCCATTTATATCCAAGCTTCAGATGATTTGAATGACACCCTGGGTCAGTCAGTTAGGGCTGCCATAACAATGTCGCACAGATTGAGTGGCTTAAACAACGAAATTTGTTTTCTCACAGTCATGAAGTCTGAGCATCTGAGCTTAGGCTATCAGCAAGTTTGGTTTCTTCCAAGGCCTCTCTCCTTGGTAGGCAGATGGTCATTTTCTCCCTGTATATCACCCAGTCTTCCCTTTATGTGTCTCGTCTTATAGCAGTCACACGGGATTAGGGCCCACCCTAATGACCTCATTTTCATTTCACGACTTCTTGAAATTCTCCAAGTCCAGTCACATTCTGAGGTCCTGCAGGTTGGGGCTTGAACACACAAATCTGTAAGGGGATATAATTCAGGCCATAACACATCCTGCCCCAAATTTCTTTCCTCAAGTCAAACCAGAGTGACCAGGACAGAAAAATAAAGACCCAGCTTCCATCTCTGCCAAGAACGGAAATTGATCACATATATATATCTCAGGGGCACCCCAGTGCCACAACCACAGCCCTTTAGGGCAACAGAATTGGAAGCAACTGTCCACCCAAATACAAGGATGACCAGTTTCAAGACACTGAAAAGGGATAAACAGCCACCACCAGAGACATGAGCTCAGCTGTCCAGGGCTTGTGAAGCAATGTGTTAGATCTTCAAGCTTCCAAAAGGAAACGGCTGTAGAACCTCAGTCTCGCTAGCTAACGTCCCTGACCCTATATCTCTTCATCTGTACATGGAGGAAAGAACTGGATCTACTTCATTTAATGTATGGAAATTAAATGAGAATATCCATGTTCCTCTTAACACAGTGCCTGGCACGTAGTGAGTGCTTGAAACATCCAAACATACTAGCCAGAGCAGCAGTGGAAGCAGTGCTGGGAATCAGGGGTCGGATTTTGTCGTCCCCCAATCAGCTCATGCATTCCCACTTCCATGACTTTCCTTGCGCATGCTGCAATCCCTCCTCTTCTCCACCATCAGTCCAGGGCCAGCTCCAGCCCCGCTTGCTTGCAGATGGTTTTCCAGAACTCTCTAGCACAGAGTCTCTCCACCTAGGACCCCCAGGAGCTCAGTCCAGCAGGGTTCTCATTCAGCCCCAAACACAGTCTTGTGCTCTTCTTAACTCCCATGAAACCCCTCCTGGCATGAAGGTCCCACAGCTTCACCTCTTTGTATTCTCCTTGGGGATGTCCCTCTAACACACCCTGCATTTCCAGCCTTCTGTCTTTGCTCACATGATGCTTCCAAGGGCACCTCTACAGTGCAACCTACTCTGTGAGCCTGGCTAAAGCCCTCCTTGATGTCAGGAACAGGAAGGGGGCTCTTCAGCTTCTGTCCACACACGGCAACAAACACATGACCCTCACGTCCTTTTGTAATCATCACCACTACCCACTGAATGTCACCACATGCCTGTCACCATGCCATGGTCTTCCCCCATGCTGGCTCCTACCCTCACACCATAAGATAAGTGCTATGACCCCCCATTCTGCAAGTGAGGAAACCCAGGCTCCAGGAGAACTGACTTGCTCTGGGTCACGTGAAAATCAAGAAAGGAAGTTGTGACTTTCCAAGTGTATCTGGCTCCATGGGCAGCCCTTGTTCTATGATACCAGAGATTCTCAAATGAGGAGAAGGGACACATAAACTACGTGGGGGTCACATGATGGAATACTACCCAACAATAAACAAGTATAAGCCATGCACCAACATGGAACATTAGCAAAGCAGCCAGATACAAATCCCAACTGTAGGACTCATTTATATGAAGTTCAAGAACAAGCAAAGCTAATCTACACTCATAAAGTGAAAGGAGTGGTGACTTCTGGGTGAGTGGGGTGGAGGGACTGACATGGAAGGGGCCCGAGGGAGCTTCCTGGAGTGCTAGAAACAACCACGTCTCTCTGGGTGGTATTCATACCAATGCATATGTATGTAAAAATTCATGTGCTACACTATATACGCATGTTATACCTCAATAAAAAATTTTTTGAAAAACATCTCAGGGAGGACATGTGTAGTTTTTTAAATATATTCAATATTATAATTTCATATTTGGAAACCAAAAAAAAAAAAAAAACCCTACTCTATTGCTTTTGAAACACAAACTTTAGAGGAATTTTCAAGATTTATATGTTTCTCCACAGGAGACATATGTTGAAAAGGCTGAGACACACTGCAATACACTGTTCACATTCTGCCTCAGTTCCCTGCATGCTTCCAGCTCCCCTGCTGGATTCAGGGCACCCTCCAGGGAAGGCATCGTTTTAGTACGTGGACAAAAAAACAGTGCAGGGTTTGCTCCAGCACACTGGAGGGGGTTTATTAAGAGATTGTCCCCCTACTGGCCATAGTGGGTCCCCAAAACTGACTGGCTGGCCATCCCTGCCCTCAGAACCCATAATATGCTGAAGCATTGGAGAATTCAAGTCCCAGACTGCTCTTCCCCACTCTGACCACCATTCAGCCACATTTTGCAATTCAGAAAAAAAAGAGAGAGAGAGAGAGAAGAAAATAAACACTGTGGATAGCCTTGCTCTCAACCAAGGGGTGGCTGCTCAGCAGGCCTGGCAGGGCACCGAGTGGCTGAGGGTTCTTACTCCACCTCTCTAATCATATGAAATTTCCCTGACCGACACTTCTGCCTCCTGTGGGCAGTTTGCTCTGCATGCAGACTCCGGGCACAGAGAAGCTGCTGGAAGTTGCTCTTGGAGGCAACAGCCTATGCTGTTCTTAGAACAAAGCCTTTAATTTGTGTGGTGAGAAGCTTAGTGTATTTCATGCTGCCATTCTCATCAAGAACTCCCAGGGAGGAGGGTTGATGTGAACCTTCCTGTATTGAACATTGGGCACATCAAGCCCTTAACATGGGTCCTAGAATGTGGTGGGCACATACAGGTAAATTCACTGCCCCCTTCCCAGGGTGTGGCTCATGAGAAGGATAGAATTCAGGAAGGTTGCTGTTATCAGTCAACCAAGGCACAAATGTTTCTTGAGGACCTACCCTATGCCATGTGGCTGTCAAGAGCATGAAGTATCTTTGATGGTTGACAATGCCCCTTGAATAGCTAGGCCATACTGAGCACTGGAAAGAGAAGTGTGGAAGTTACTTTGCTCTCTATTAATGGGATACCTTCCTACAGTCCTTACTCTGTATCAGATCTCATAAAGTTCCTAGAAATTTCCTGCTTGGCTGTCAGTTTTGGATTACAGGTAGATGACAAAGCATCCCTGGGTTTAGTGAGGCCCCAGACAGCACAGAGAAGGCAATGGCACCCCACTCCCTAACTCTTGCCTGGAAAATCTCACGGACGGGGAGCCTAGTAGGCTGCAGTCCATGGGGTCGCAAAGAGTCGGACACAACTGAGTGACTTCACTTTCACTTTTCACTTTCATGCATTGGAGAAGGAAATGGCAACCCACTCCAGTGTTCTTGCCTGGAGAATCTCAGGGACGGGGGAGCCTGGTGGGCTGCTGTCTATGGGGTCGCACAGGGTCGGGCATGACTGAAGCAACTGAACAGCAGCAGACGGCACAGGCCTTCACTGCAGAGATATCGCCTTATCTTTGTCAGATTCTGGAACAATCTCAGGTTTCCACTCCTTTGTGTTACTCCTTTGGAGAAGTTAGAGAAACTTTAGAAACTGATTATAGATCCATGAATGTCCAGCCTCTTGGTCTTTCTTCATTGGGACCAAACGGACAGATTAATCTGATCCTCTCTGAATACCCAAGAGGTGACAAACACAATCAATGGATCAAGTAATGCGAGGAAAGGGAGATGAGAGACAAGGTTCTGTCTGGAAAGACCCCAGAGACTGCTGGAGTGGAACATCACTCAGAGATCTTCTAGTCCATTCCTTCTTTCTTGGTGTCTATAGATGTCCCAGAGAAGGACCGTGGCCAAAAATATCCTCGGGGAAATCTCATGGTGGGAGGGGGCCTTGAACTGGGTCAGGTCTTACTCCCAGGCCAAGTCATCTTGGTAACCAAAGTCAGAGGCTTCTCTCTTTTGCAGTGAAGCTACAGGATTGTTTTCCCAAGTAAGTCTCTTACTCCTTCTCAGCTCCCCAAGTTTTCAAAATAAGTTCTGTGGCCACCCAGCACAGGGCCCATTCCCACCCTAGGATTCACAGACACTCTACAGTATGTGTGCCCTCTGCCACCTGTGGGGCAACCAGGTAGCAGAGACAGTTCTCATAATTCTTGACAGTTTTTATATCGATGTAGATGGAAATCTCTTTCACGTTTGTTCATGACCATGTGGGGTATCACCGGTGCGTGAGGTACACTGAGAGTCACAGAGGTGAATCAGACATGTTCTTAGTCTGAGAGAAGGAACTTGTTTTCAACAACAAAATACAAGGTAACCACTGGAAGGTCCCATGGCTCTATGGGGGGCCATAAAGGAAGCAGATCCCTCCTAGTTGAAGGAAACAAGAAAAAGGAATTAGAGAAGAGAAGAAATGTGTGTTGGACATTGAAAGAGAGACATCTGGATATATGAGAAAATGGGAAGGAACAAGCCTGCCAGGGACAGAGGACCAAAAAAGGAGAAGAGAAAATGCAGGGCATATTCAGAAAACAGCAAGTAGATGAATTTCACTAGGCAGTGTATGTGAAAAGGAGGAGTGAGAAGTAAGATCATTTAAGACATGGTCTAATTTAAGAAAAGTGTAAGTCTCAGAGGACTCTGAGTGCCCTTTTGAAAGCTTGGAAACTTTTCATTAGGCAACAGGAAGTTATTGAAGAACATGATCAGGGCCAAGTTTAGAGTGGGGAGATTGGAAATAGCTTGAGTGAACTTTGACTTCAGATGAAAGATATGAAGAATCCAAGGCAGAAAACAGAATCCTCATCCCAGAGGAAAAGAAATTCTGCTTCTTTGTCAAGCTCTCCACAATCTCTGTTTACAATGTTCTCATCTCCACTTATATATTCAGATTTCCCTCTCTTCTAGGTCTTTCTTCATAGATCACAAAATGCCAAGCCTATTGCTTATGTTAAGAATATCACATCTATGTAAACTACCCCCTCCTCAGCCTTTTCTTTACACGCAAGCTTTTAAAGTGATACCAACCTTCTTAAAATTGATGCTTCTGTGTACACTCCATTTTTAAAGCCACGTGGTATTCACAAAATGACCTATATAGGAAGTAAGAGTAAAATGTTAGAATCTTAACTCTTATTTATTTCATTTAAAATTATGTAAGTAAAACTATGTTTTACTAATTCAGTGGAACTCTGCCATAATTCACTAAGACAAGAAATTTGTTCAATCATATAAAACTAAGGGTAATGCTCTTGGATGGTTAATAAAAATAGTATTTGGGGGTCAGTTTATACTGTCATGAGTCAGTGACAGATGAAAAGTTTATATTATCTGCAAAGAATATCAGAAAATATATTAACAATTCCAATAGAAAACAGAAGGCAATAGAATATTATTTTCAAAGACCTAAGAAAAAAGTAATGTTCCACTTATAATTTTCATACCCTGCTAAGTTATCACTAAAGAATAAAAATGAAGACTGAAAGTATTTACCTTTAACAGACTTTTGCTGAAAGAATAATTTTCCTCCATTTTAAAGGATGAAAATTAGGAAGATGGAAATGGAAACTAGAGAAGCAAAATGCAAAAAGAAATGTTGAGCAAGAAATGAATAAGTTTGTATATAAACCTAAAAAATAACAATATAAATGATAAAAAAAATCATAGTTAACTTGGGGATCATAAAAATCAAGTTGGAACTGCAAATAGTGCACAAAAGAAATATAACATGATAGGTTATGATCAGAATTAAAACTTTTTAAATTCTTTGTATTTCTTCAGAGGATGATAGAGCCATTACTTAATTTACTAGGTAAAGTATACATAAAATCATTGTTAAAGTGACCATTAAAAGTGAGAAATGGATATATAACTTTCAAATGAGTAGAAGAATAAAGAGAATAAAGAAAATTCTGTCTATCCAAAGAACACAGGAAAGAAGAGGGGAAAATTATAGCAAAGAAAAACAATAGAATAAATCCAAATAAATAAGTAATAAGAAGAAGTTAAATGATAAGCTCAGCCATTAAAACCCTGATTGTCAGACTGGATAGAAAAACTAAATCTAGTTACATGCTGTTTACAAGAAACTTGCTTAAAACAAAAGACAGTTACTGCCTGTAAAAAGACAGAGAAAAGATACACCAGACAAATACTAATCAAAAGAAGCCTGACAAAATGGAGTTTAGGGGAAAACCATTATTACAGACAATGTTCACTAACCATTGATTTAAAAAAATTTCCCCGGAAGATATCTCAATTCTAACACTAGACATACTTAAGAATATAACTGCAAAATATACAAAGCAAAGATTGACAGAATTGACATGTGAAACTGACAGATCAGCAATCACAGTGGGGGATGTTAGCACCTGTCTCAATAATTAATGCATTAAGGGGAGCAAAAATTAGCAAACGTGTAGATCTGAATTAAACACCTGATCTAATGAACATCTATGGAGAGCTCTCAAGATATTCTCTGTCTGCATTTCCTCGCTTCCCATACTTCCCATCCATTCTTCAACCAACTGCCTCTACTCCCAGCCCTCCTCTGAAACAGTTGCCCCAAGAGTAACCTTCAGCCTCACAATTACCAACTTCTTATGCTTCTGCTTTTAAACCCATCGGTGACATTCTCCTTGAAACTGATAACCATCCTTCCACGACACTAGATTATCATTTCTCCTTCTGCTTATTTGCTGTTTTCTTTGTGTTTGACTTCATCTGTTGATTTTCACAAGGTTCTGTCCTCATCTCTTCTCATTCTACTCCACACAATCTCCCTGACAATCTTACTTCACACCAAGGGTTTATGTCAGAAATGTGAATTTAGGAGGCAGTGTTTAGTGCAGGAGCCAGCTTGGATGCAGGCACAGCCCACAGGGTTCCTTGGTGAGAACCCTGATGAATGCCAGGGCATGGCGGTAGATGAAGGCTGGGAGGCCTGGAAGGGTGACAGTCTCCTTCTAAATTTAGAGCAGGGACCACATACATCATATTACCTCTCCACCTAGCTCGGGGCCTAGCCCCTAACAGACATTTGATAAAAGTGTATTACTTGGTGGAGCACACACTGAACTTTGCACATTCTCTAGAGAGCTCCAGAAATACAGTATGTTAAGGGATAGAAAGTTATCATCAATCTCCAAGCTTCCTCAAGGGCTCTGACTCAGGCCAGGAGCTCTAGCCCAAACAATAGCCAAGATCACAGTCAAGAGATCAATCTAAGCCAACCCCCAGTGAGGTCACTTCTTAGATGTTTGTACGTATTGCTTCATAAAGTCAGACCATGTCTTAAATCATAAAACCCGTATCCCTGCTCATTTCTTCCTGTCCCTCTTTTTTCTCCTTCCAGATAGAGAATATCCCTCCCTCTACCACCCACAGAGCTGTGAATATGCTCTCAGTCCCTGAGAGAGACAGGACAAGGGGCACCCTTTGTATTTATGCCTATGGACCAGGGAAAAAGACTTACGGCAAAGCAAAGTGGCCATTTTCACAGACTTTCCCTAAGCACATAAGTAAGCCCCAAGCTGCTGAAAAATCGGTCTTCTGTCCTTTCACATTTTTGCAGCAATAGAAGTTCATTTTCTCATCATATGCTGTAAATTACAGGCTGAAAAGGTGGGTCGCATCTGACTCCAGCCTATAAATAGCCGATCTTCCTTTGCCTTCTCAGAGGGGCCATTCTCAACAGTGGCTCAGCTCAGTGCATCCCCAGCAGAGGAACAAAAACGCAAGAACCAGAAATCAAATCACCCTCCAGTGAACCCAGGGCAGAACCTGGACTTCCTCACACCTCGAAATCAGAGAAGACCCTGCCCAGCACACACATATTTTTCTATGAGGTAACATCTAGGTAAATCCACTCCCAGTCTCTCTTCATCTCTCTTACGCACCCCTTCTGCAAATAGCTCCCAGCACTGCCCTAGCATCTTGTAAAATAAAAATCAAAGCTGAGCAAATAATTTAAGACTCATGTTTAAACCTTTCCCAGGTTCCTGAATTCATTGCCTCTTAAAGCGGAAGTGCCTTTGCTACAGGCTCCTGAAGCTGTTCCAGATGACAGCATACCCCCCATCCCCACTGAAGAAACATTTTATTTAGCATTTAAGGAGCTCCTCACAGGGCACATGGAAGGCAGTTTTTAATCCAGCAACAACATTATTTATCACCAGCTGCCTGCCTGGCATGAAATAGATGTGAAGGTGAATGAAAAACATGAGTTTCGTCCTTAAGGAACACATAGTCAAGTGGAAGAGACACACACGCTGAAACAACAGAGAAAAGGAGAACATTGGGATTCAGTGTTCAGTCGAGTGGGCTAGATGGAAAGCATGTTAGGAGTGCAAGGAGAGTGGTTTGTGAGGACCGAAGTCTTCCTGGTGGAGGTGAGGATTGAGCTGGAGGTTTTGGACATACTGAGAAGAGTAAGAGGAGAAACTTAAGATGGGAGAACAATGTGAACAAAGGCAAAAAAGCCAAATAAAAGTTTCATTTGGGGACACATGACCTGCATGTGTCAAATCAGAAACAGTTTGTGTTATGGGCTGAACTTGTCCCCCACCCCTAACATTTGCATGTTGAAGCCCTAGTCACTAAGATTTCAGAATGTGACTGCATTTGGAAATAAATTTTAAAGAGGTACTTAAGGTAAAATGAAGTCACTTGAGTGGGCCAGCATCTAACAGGACTGATGTCGTGATAAGAAGAGGAGATTAGGACAGACAGGTGCAGGGGGAGGACCATGTGAGGACATCTGCCAGCCAAGACAAGAAGCCTTAGAAGAAACCAACCCTGCCAAGCCCTTAATCTTGGACTCCTGGGCTCCAGAACTGGGAGAAAATTAATTTCTGTTGGTTAAGCCCCTCAGTCTGTGGTACAGATTTGTTACAGCAGCCCCAGCAGCCTGATACAGTCAGTTCTCTTGGCAAGATCTCTCCAGAAGCAGCTGGAGGCTGTCCCAAGAGTCCAAGCACAAGGCATCTTGGCCTTATCCAAGGCAGAGGCAATGAGAATGGATGTAAGGAATTAGAAGGTAATAGAAACCAGCCTTGGCCACTGGCTGCATGCAGAGATGAAGGATGCCTTTAACATCTGAGAAAGAAGGACCCCAAGGAAGCAAGCCGCCCTTTTGGTTCTCAAGGGTGACCCTCTCTATAGAAACCCAGTGTCCTCGCCCTGGTCTCTCTCAACTCTGGTCTCTATGTGGCAGGAGACCCCTTTAGTGTGCAGGAGGCTAAGGAGAGAAACCTCCTCAACATCCAATGCTTCATGCTGACTCGAGCTTGAAGCAACTCGGCAGGAAAAACTTTAAATCCTAACTTATATCCTCTTCAGTAGTCATGTACAGATGTGAAAATTGGACCATAATGAAGGCTGAATGCCAAAGAATTGATGCTTTCAAATTGTGGTTCTAGAAAAGACACTTGAGAGTTCCTTGAACAACAAGGAGATCAAACCAGTCAATCCTAAAGAAATCAGTCCTGAATATTCATTGGAAGGACTGATGCTGAAGCTGAAGCTTCAATACTGTGGCCACCTGACTAGAAGAGCCGACTCATTAGAAAACATCCTGATGCTGGAAAGAATGAAGGCAAAAGGAGAAGAGGGCAGCAGGGATGAGATGGTTGGACAGCATCACCAATTCAACGGACATGAACTTCGGCAAACTGCAGGAGATGGTGAGGGGCAGGGAGATCTGGTGTGCCACAGTTTGTGGGATTGCAAAGAGTTGGACACAACTGAGCAACAACAACACCCTCTCCAGAATGCCCCTGCCCAGCTCTTAGCTGGAACCAGGTAGGTAGTCAGGAACAAAATCTCTCCTGGGGGGGGCACCAATCATTAAGAGACTCTAGAGAGCAAAGCGCCTGTCTTATCGCTTAGTCCTCGATCACTCAATTTGGAGAATCTTAGCTGCCATCACTGACAACCTCAAACTCCAGACACCGCAGCTCATTATGGAAGAAGGGAATCAGGAAATGTGCACCGTGACTCCTTGGGGACACCCTTAACCTCATGACACCTAACGAGCTTGGGTGCACGATGGCTCGTGCTCACTCTGCACCAACACCAAGGGCCTTTCATACATTGACATATATAATTGTGCAAACTGTACCCCTGGTGCAGCACCACTATGTACCCACCAGAAGACCTACTGTGAATATCGCCAGTGTGGATGTGGACATAGGACAGCTGAAAATCCCCATTACTCCTGGTTGTACAGCCACTGTGGCAAGCTGCTCAATAGGGTCTACCAAAGGCGAATATACATACATCTCATGGTCCAGCCATTCCATTCTTAGGTACAGAAATTGTGGGCTTCCCTGGTGGCTCAGTGGTGAAGAATCCACCTGCCAAGGCAGGAGACATGAGTTCCGTCCTTGATCTGGGAAGATTTCATATGTGCAAAGCAGCTAAGTCCATGCACCGCAACTATTGAGCCTGTGCACTGCCACAAAAGAAGCCACCGCAATGAGAAGCCCATGCACCACAATGAAGAGTTGCCCCTGCTAGCCACAACTAGAGAAAAGTCCACGCAGCAACAAAGAGCCAGCGCAGCCAAAAACAAATCAGTAAAATTACTCTTAAAAATAGAAAGTGTGAATATGTGCACCAAAGATGTGTACAATCACAGCACTACTGTACCAGAACCCACCCCACCCAAACTGAATGGGGATGAATAAGTACAGTGACACACAATACCATGAAGGAGTCTCAGAAACATATTAAGAAAAGGAAAGAGCACAAAATACCACCTATTGTATGATTCAATCTATGCAAAGTTCACAGACAGGCACAACTCACCAGCCTATGGAGTCAGAAGTCAGACTGATGGTTATCCTCTCCTGCTCTGAGGAAGCATGAGGGAGGTTTCCAAGGTGTGGGTGACATTAAATTTCTTGAACTTGATGCTTCTTTTATGAGTATCTTTGCTCCATGAAAATTCAATCTTCCATACACTTATGCAATTTTTGTATGTATGTTATATTTCAATTAAAAGTTTTTAAAAATTAAAGCCCCATATGGTAGGAAAATGACTCTTTGCATTGAGGGAAACAAGGCACAGAGGACGTCAGTAACTCTCTCAGGGACAGATGGCCAGCACGAGCCAGAGCCAGGACTTGAAGCCAAGTCGTCTGGCTCTAGAGTGAGCTGCTCCATCACTCCTCCACATCTCCTCTTAGGAGAAGAGGGGGTCTTAGCCCATGTCCTGAATTGACTGCCTGTGTAAACCCTGTAGAACCTTATGGATAGCGCTTGGTCCTTAACAGGTGGCCAATATGTGTCTTATGTGTATATAAATCAACCCTACCAGAAAACACTTGCAGTGGGTAACATGACTTGCACAAGCCACAGTACAGCCATTCTGAATGAGCCAGACCATAAGGACAGACAACTAAAGTTTACTTCATGCCGTGGACCACAGAAATGAGTCTTTAGACCTGGCAGCCATTTCTCACCAAGCCCCTGAACCCCCACCATCCCTCCTAAAGACCTCATAGGAGGAACTGGTCCAAGCTTGGGTTTCTTCTGGGTTGAACACTTTGGGCAACAATTGATGGTGAACTCTCCCTCCAGGCATCTTTGAAAACCTATTTGATTCTGGCATTTAGAGAGATATCTCAGAGCTTCAACGATCAACTCACAGATCAAGAGGCTGCTCAAGGATTTAAAATGCAAAACCAGTAAAGATCAAACTGGACGATTTTTTCTCTAGAGAAGTGTTGGCGCTT
Organism: Oryx dammah; assembly: GCF_014754425.2. NCBI lineage: Eukaryota > Metazoa > Chordata > Mammalia > Artiodactyla > Bovidae > Oryx > Oryx dammah. The sequence continues at coordinate 74,864,922 of NW_024070209.1, read as the reverse complement.
GACTTCGGTCCCTTCACTCATACACTCATTCATTCAACAGGCAAGCTCTTCTGCCTGAAGAACATCCCCTCCTGCACCAGCCCCCCGCTTCAGGCCTCACACTTGCTTATCCCACAGGAAACAAGGGAAGCCAGGCCTAAGGATATTCAGGACACCTCTGTGCAGACAGTCAAGGTTCCAGCCCTTGAGATTCAGTGCACTACTCTTCAGAGAGCACTGGCCCCTGACCTCACTGCCACTGCCCAAATGCTCATCTCACATCCCAGGCAGAGCCTGCCACTGCTACTGCCCACTCTTCCCACCAGTTCCCTCTCCTCCCACAGTTACTGTGACTTTGCAGAATCAGACTTGGATTTTGACCTAGAAGCTGATGCTGACCACCCCATGGCCCTGAGAACCCATCTCTGCCTCCAACTCACTCTCCCATCACCCCTTCCTAGTAGCCCAGCCCTAGCTCTTGGGGTTCCTCAAGGTCTGGGGCTGGCCTCTGAGAAGCTTCCCTGAGCCCCAGCAAGGCTTCACACCAGGGCATAGCCCCAAGCAAAAGCAGAACATCTGGGGAGACTGTCTCCCCACTCCTGACATCCCAGGGGAGGAAAAAAAAATGGTGCCTGTCAGAAATGTGATAGAACTGTCAAAAGTACATCAAAAAAGCCATATACATTGTGATCTCTAAGTCACAGTTCCATTTGTTCTGTGACAGTGTAAAAATAACAAAATTTCCATCAAGATGGAAAATAAAAATGAAAGAACCACTTCAACGGTATGTGAAAACAATGTCTAAACAAAAGTCCCTTTTTTCCCTCTCAGTGGTGGCCTCTATTTAGTGACATCTGTATCCCTCCCATTCTCCCTCTCAGCACACCCCTTCCTTCTCAGCTCATCTGCTTCTTTCTCTTCTACCTGGCCTTTTCCCCACACCTGGCGCAGACAGGGAGCAGAAGATTACAACTGTCAGGACAGGTCCAGACAGTGCCCGAGAGTCACTCCCAAATCAGTTCTGCCAGCTCACATTCCTAGGACACCAACTCAGGAGGATACCTGGACCCTCCAACCACAGGGTTTCATATTTAAGTTGGCCTGAATGAAGGTTGGAGCTGGAGTCGTGCCTGCATGGCACTGGAGCGGCTGTGAGGAGATACCCCACGTCCAAGGGCAAAGGAGAAGCCCCAGCAAGATGGTAGGAGGGGCAAAATCGTGTTTAGAATCAAACCCCATATCCACCAGAGACACTCAGAGAGCTCAAACAAGCCTCATGCACACCGGGAGAGAACTGAGAGAGAACTGTGTTTGAGTGTCTCCTGAGGAGGTACGGTTGAGCAGTGGCCTGCCTCAGGGGCAGGAGATCTGGATGCAGCAGACTTCGGTATGGCATAAGTCCCCTTGGAGAAGGTCACCATCAACCCACCATAGAGTCGCTAGAACTTACACAGCACTGGGGACACAGATTCCTGGAGGGCAAAGACAGAACCTTGCACACACCAGGACCCAGGAGAAAGGGACGGTGACCCCACAAGAGCCTGACCCAGACTTGCCCGTGAGTGACCAGGGGTCTCTGGCAGAAGCGTGTGCTGGCGGTGGCCTGCTGCAGGCGTAGGGGCACTAAGCGTAGCAGTATGTGCATGGGACCTTTTCAAGGAGGTCACCACTATCTTCATTAGCTCAACCACAGTTTGGCCCCAGCTAAACAGCAGGGAGGGAACACAGCCCCACCCATGAACAGAATATTGGATTAAAGATTTACTGAGCATGGCCCTGCCCATCAGAACTAGACCCAGTTTCCCCCTCAGTCCCTATCTCCCATCAGGAAGCTTCCATAAGCCTCTTATCCTTCTCGATCAGAGAGCAGATAGACTGAAAACTACAATCACAGAAAACTAACCAATCTGATCACATGGACCACAGCCTTGTCAAACTCAACGAAACTATGAGCCATGCAGTGTAGGGCCACCCAAGATGGACGGGTCATGGTGGAGAGTTCTGACAAAGCGTGGTCCACTGGAGAAGGGAATGGCAAACCTCTTCAGCATTCTTACCTTGAGAACCCCAAGAACAGTATGAAAAGGCAAAAAGATAGGACACTGAAAGATGAACTCGCCAGGTCAGTAGATGCCCAATATGCTACTGGAGATGAGTGGAGAAATAACTCCAGAAAGAATGAAGAGACAGAGCCAGAGCAACAACACCACCCAGCTGTGGATGTGACTGGTGATGAAATAAAGTCTGATGCTGTAAAGAGCAATATTGCATAGGAACCTGGAATGTTAGGTCCATGAATCAAGGCAAATTGGAAGTGGTCAAACAGGAGATGGCAAGAGTGAACATTGACATTTTAGGAATCAGGGAACTAAAATGGACTGCAATGGGTGAATTTAACTCAGCTGACCATTATATCTACTACTGTGGGCAAGAATCCCTTAGAAGAAATGGAGTAGCCATCACAGCCAACAAAAGAGTCCAAAATGCAGTACTTGGATGCAATCTCAAAAATGACAGAATAATCTCTGTTCGTTTCCAATGCAAGCCATTCAATATTACAGTAATCCAAGTCTATGCTCCAACCAGTAATGCTGAAGAAGCTGAAGTTGAAAGGTTCTGTGAAAACCTATAAGACCTTCTAGAATTAACACCTAAAAAAGATTTCCTTTTCATTATAGGGGACTGGAATGCAAAAGCAGGAAGTCAAGAAATACCTGAGGTAACAGGCAAATTTGGCCTTGGAGTACAGAATGTCAAGTAGGCCTTAGGAACCATCACTACGAACAAAGCTAGTGGAGGTGATGGAATTCCAGTTGAGCTATTTCAAATCCTAAAAGATGATGCTATGAAAGTGCTGCACTCAATATGCCAGCAAATTTGGAAACCTCAGCAGTGGCCACAAGACTGGAAAAGGTCAGTTTTCATTCAAGTCCCAAAAATAGGCAATGTCAAAGAATGCTCAAACTACCGCACAATGGCGCTCATGTCACATGCAAGCAAACTAATGCTCAAAATTCTCCAAGCCAGGCTTCAACAGTACATAAACTGTAAATTTCCAGATGTTCAAGCTGGTTTTAGAAAAGGCAGAGGAACCAGAGATCAAATTACCAACATCCACTGGGATCATCGAAAAAGCAAGAAAGTTTCAGAAAAACATCTACTGCTGCTTTATTGATTATGCCAAAGCCTTTGACTGTGTGGATCACAATAAACTGTGGAAAATTCTTCAAGAGATGGGAATACCAGACCACCTGACCTGCCTCTTGAGAAACCTGTATGCAGGTCAGAAAGAAACAGAACTGGACATGGAAAAACAGACTGGTTCCAAATAGGAAAGGGAGTACGTCAAGGCAGTATATTGTCACCCTGCTTATTTAACTTCTATGCAGAGTACATCATGAGAAACGCTGGGCTGGAAGAAGCACAAACTGGAATCAAGAATGCCGGGAGAAATATCGACTATCTCAGATATGTAGATGACACCACCCTTACTGCAGAAAGTGAAGAAGAACTAACGAGCCTCTTGATGAAAGTGAAAGAGGAGAGTGAAAAAGTTGGCTTAAAAGTCAACATTCAGAAAACTAAGATCATGGCATCCGGTCCCATCATTTCATGGCAAATAGATGGGGAAACAATGGAAAGGGTGACAGACTTTATTTTGGGGGGCTCCAAAATCACGGCAGATGGTGACTGTAGCCGTGAAATTAAAACACACTTGTTCCTGGGAAGAAAAGTTATGACCAACCTAGACAACATATTAAAATACAGAGACATTACTTTGCCAACAAAGGTCCGTCTAGTCAAAGCTATGGTTTTTTCCAGTAGTCACGTATGGATGTGAGAGTTGGACTATAAAGAAAGCTGAGCGTGGAAGAATTGATGCTTTTGAACTGTAGTGTTGGAGAAGATTCTTGAGAGTCCCTTGGACTGCAGGAGATCCAACCAGTCCATCATAAAGGAAATCAGTCCTGTATATTCATTGGAAGGACTGATGCTGAAGCTGAAACTCCAATACTTTGGCCACCTGATGCAAAGTACTGACTCATTTGAAAAGACCCTGATGCTGGAAAGATTGAGGGAAGGAGGAGAAGGGGACGACAGAGGATGAGACTGTTGGATGGCATTACTGACATGAGGGACATGAGTTTGAGAAAACTCCAGGAGTTGGTGATGGACATGGAGGCCTGGTGTGCTGCAGTCCATGGGGTTGCAAACAGTTGGCCACAACTGAGTGACTGAACTGAACAGAACTGAATGAAGACTGGGGATGTGGTACTCTTCCAGAAGGCACCAAGGGAAAACTGCCCAGAGCCGCTTGCTCTATTCTCAGCACTGAGTATCCTCGGTTGTCTGTTCTGTAGTTAAGCCTCAACCTCCATGAAGGCAAGAGACCACAGTCCTTTGCCTTCCCCCCACTCCCCAGCCCCAGCCCAATTTCTGCCTCAGAGGAGGAAAGAGCTGAAGAAGTACTTATCGAATGACTGAATAAATGAATAAAGGCTGGACCTGAATACATGAAAAAAATGAATGTCTAGATCATAAAGAAAAGTGATTATAATATTTATTTTTAATTATGCTTGTTTGTATCCAAATAATACATGCACATGGTCTAAATAAAACACACCATAGAACTAACACTTACAAGGGAGATAGAAATCTCCTTCTCCATCTCTGCTGACCCACTAGTCCTGATGTCAAGAGACAGCACCCCCATGTCTTTTACCTCTTTGTTCTGATAGTACCTTCATATATCTTGATTGTTAGACAGGGAGGAAAAGACATTACGGGATGTTAATACACACTCCAACAGGGAAACTCCAGTGTAGTGCCTGCAGTTCTGGAGCAAGGCTACTCCATACACAGTGGGGAACTATACACCACTCAAGAAAGGAGCTTCTGGAAGAATACTGGGCCCCAGCAGACACAAAATCTGATTCTGAGGCATCAGAAGACCATGTGAGCAGAACCACTCACCATAGACTGGTTCTTGTCAGACTCATCAAGTCACAGGGTCAGGTGGGCCCAGCAGCAATCCATCATAAGATCGAAGTGGTACATCTGGGACAGGGCACAAGCAGAGATATAAGGCCCAAATAAGTTGCATGAACTCAAATCCTGTCACCCACTACTGTTGCAATGGGCACCTCTCCGTCAGCCCACATCCATCCCTTATGACCTGCTGCTGGAGGCAGAACAAAGCCAAGCCCTGTTTATAGACTGGTATCTTGATATGTGGGTGCCAACTGAAAATGGATTACAGCTAGACTAGGTCTTCACTCAGGGCCATGGTCACCCAGAACCCACCTCCCTCTGGCTCCATAAATGTTAGATGATGGAAAATAAGTACAATTATTTAATTGTGGTAAAATACATAAAACATGAAATGTACAAGTTTGGCTGTTTTTAAGTACATAGTTCAATGGCATTAACTACATTTACACTGCTGCGGAGCCATCACCATGCAGTCCATCTATCTTCAGAACAATTTTCATCTTGTCAAACTGAAACACTGTACTTAGTTAACACAAACTCCCCATTTTCTCCCCCCCGCCCCCAGCCCCTGGCAGCCACCGTTCTCTTTTCTGACTCTATTAATCTGATAACTCTAGCTATCTCACGTTAGTAGAAATCATAGCGTATTTTTCCTTTTGTGACTAGTTTATTTCACTGAGCATAATGTATTCAAAGTTCATCAGTGGTGAACCATATTTCAGACCGTTCCTCTTTCTAGCGTGCTAAGTCACTTCAGTCGTGTCCAACTCTTTGCCACTCTATGGACTGTAGCCTGCCAGGCTCCTCTGTCCATGGGATTCTCCAGGCAAGAATACTGGAGTGGGTTACTGTTTCCTTCTCCAGGGGATCTTACCAACCCAGGGATCAAACCCACGTCTCTTCCGTCTCCTGCATTGGCAGGTGGGTACTTTACCACTAGCGCCACCTGGGAAGCCCTCCGTTGTAGATATCGTTTTAATTTCCATCACGAGGGTATCAATTTCTCCACACCCTCAACAACACATGTTTTTATAATAGCTACCCTGGTGTGTTTGACATGATATCACACTGTGGTTTTGTTTTTTCTTTGGTTGGTTGGCTTTGGGGTTTGGGTTTTTTTGCCGCACCATGGTAAGTGAAATCTTAGTTCCCCAACCAGTGACCTGGGCCACTGCAGTGAAAGCGCTGAGTCATAACCACTGGACAGCCAGGGAATTCCTTATATGGTGTGGTTTGGATTTGCATTTCCTGGATATTAGCCCTGTGGAACATCTTTTCCTGTGTTTATTAGCCAAATATCTTCAATTACCAGAAAGACTCAAGTTTACCAAATGATGACCAAATAGCCCTGTTTTCATTGCAGAGTGCTCCATGCAAGCAGCCACAATGCACTCGCTTTGGAAAATAATCAAGGATGTCTTTTATTAACCATTAATTCATAGTATCAAGAATAAAAGGTTTTTCCATTCTCAGTCATAGGAGGACTTGGTCAGTGAATGCTGATTCAATAGTGCAATGATATGAGAAAACACAAGCTCAGCAAAGATGGCCTTACCCCATGACTGGACCTTCTAAAAAAAAAAAACAAAACAAAATGGAGTTTGGATAGTGCACAGCGGCACTAATTTACCCAAAAGAAAGGGGAAATCTTAACCCTACACATGCTACAGGTGAAACAAGATCAGCAAACCCTTAGAACCTACCTCTACATTCTTACAGCCTTGAGAACACCATTTGGCAGGCTCAAAATGTCAGTGTGTGAAACCCTGATTTCTCACAATGTGAAAAAAAAATAGAAATGGGGTCAGAGGAGAGACATAAGCAAGGATTTATATACAATAGACATTTTGATCTCCTTTCCACTCCAGAAAAAAACAGTTCTCTCCCTTCTTCCCAGGAGCTTGGCAAAAAAACTTCCTCTCTTCATCACACTCAGCATCCAATTACTCCCACAGGCCAGTGGACTGCACTTTTGACACACACTGTCCTCTCTTTCCATTCCTTCCACCTTGCCCTTCTCTCCCCACATCACATGAAAAGGAGAAACCATCATGATTGCAAAGGAGAAATTGGCTAAATGTTCATTAATCTCATTTCTCCTTCTTAGATTCATGGGAAAACTACACTTCCCAGACTTCCTTGCAATCACATTGGGGCCAGGCAATGTGGACTGGGGGCAGATATTACATATTGGATTTTCAGACATGACCATAAAAATCCTGAACAATTATGCACACTGTCTCTTGCCCTTCCATGGCAACCATGGAGGCCATGAAAAAATGGCAACATGAGAAGATGGAAGAAGTCTGGATGCTTCAGTCATTGCCTCTCAACCCACATCAGATACTGACATGAGAGAAAAATAAACCTGTTTTAGGTCAAGTCACTGACAGTTGAGGGCTGGTCATCACCATAGCATAGCACAGCCTATCCTGACCGATACAGACTTTCCCATCTTTCCATAATGTTCAGCTAAGTTCAGTCTCTCAGTCACGTCTCTTTGCAACCCCAAGCACTGCAGCACGCCAGGCTTCCCTGTTCATCACCAGCTCTCAGAGTTTACTCAAACTCATGTCTATCGAGTTGGTAATGCCATCTAGCCATCTGTTGTCCCCTTTTCCTCCCACCTTCAAACTTTCCCAGCATCAGGGTCTTTTCCAATGAGTCAGTTCTTCACATCATGTGGCCAAAGAATTGGAGTTTCAGCTTCAGCATCAGTCCTTCCAATGAATATTCAGGATTGATTTCCTTTATGATGGACTGGTTGGATCTCCTGCAGTCCAAGGGACTCTCAAGAGTCTTCTCCAACACCACAGTTCAAAAGCATCAATTCTTTGGTATCCAGCTTTCTTTATAATCCAACTCTCACATCCACACATGACTACTGGAAAAACCATAGACGGACCTGTGTTAACAAAGTAATGTCTCTGCTTTTTAAAGTCTCTAACTGTTTCCATTGTTTCCCCATCTATTTGCCATGAAGTGATGGGACCAGATGCCATGATCTTAATTTTCTGAGTCTTGAGTGTTAAGCCAGCTTTTTCACTCTTTTCTTTCACTTTCATCAAGAGGCTCTTTAGTTCTTCACTTTCTGCCATAATGGTGGTATCATGTGCATATCTGAGGTTATTGATATTTCTCCCGGCAATCTTGATTCCAACTTGTACTTCATCCAGCATGGCATTTTGCATAATGTATTCTAAATATAAGTTAAATAAGGACAGTGACAATATACAGCCTTGACGTACTCCTTTCCCTTTTTTGAACCAGTCCATTGTTCCATGTCCAGTTCTAACTGTTGCTTCTTGATCTGCATACAGACTTCTCAGGAGGCAGGTCAGGTGATCTGACATTCCCATCTCTTTAACAATTTTCCACAGTTTGTTGAGATCCACACAGTCAAAGGCTTTGGTGTAGTCAATAAAACAGCAGTAGATGCTTTTCTGGAATTCTCCTGCTTTTTCAATGATCCAACAGATGCTGGAAATTTGATCTCTGCCTTTTCTAAATCCAGCTTGAACATCTGGAAGTATACAGTTCATGTACTGTTGAAGCCTGGCTTGGAGAATTTTGAGCATTACTTTGCTAGCATGTGAAATGAGAGGAATTGTGTGATAGTATGAACATTCTTTGGCATTGCCTCTCTTTGGGATTGGAATGAAAACTGACCTTTTCCAGTCCTGTGGCCACTGCTGAGTTTTCCAAATTTGCTGGCATATTGAGTGTAGCACTTTCACAACATCATCTTTTAGGATTTGAAATAGCTCAACTGGAATCCTATCATCTGCACTAGCTTTGTTCATAGTGATGCTTCCAAAGGCCCATTTGACTTTGCATTCCAGGATGTCTGGCTCTAGGTGAGTGATCACATCATCATGATTATCTCGGTCATGAAGATCTTTTGTGTCCAGTTCCTCTGTGTATTCTTGCCACTTCTTAATATCTTCTGCTTCTGTTAGGTCCATACCATTTCTGTCCTTTATCGTGCCCATCTTTGCATGAAATGCTCCTTTGGTATCTCTAATTTTCTTGAAGAGATCTCTAGTATTTCCCATTCTATTGTTTCCCTCTCTTTCTTTCCACTGATCACTGAGGAAGGCTTTCTTATCTCTCCTTGCTATTCTCTGGAACTGTGCATTCAAATGGGTATATCTTTCCTTTTCTCCTTTGCCTTTCACTTCTCTTCTTTTCTCAGCTATTTGTAAGGCCTCCTCAGGCATTTTGCCTTTTTGCATTTCTTTTTCTTGGGGATGGTCTTAATCCCTGTCTCCTGTACAACTTCAGCTTCTTCAGCATTACTGGTTGGGGTATAGGCTTAGATTACTGTGATATTGAATGGTTTGCCTTGGAAACAAACAGACATCATTCTGTAGTCTTTGAGATTGCACCCAAGAACTGCATTTTGGACTCTTATTGACTACGATGGCTGCTCCATTTCTTCAAAGGGATTCTTGCCCACAGTAGTAGATATAATGGTCAGCTGAGTTAAATTTGCCTATTCCAGTCCATTTTATTTCCCTGATTCCTAAAATGTTGATGTTCACTCTTGCCATCTCCTGTGTAACCACTTCCAATGTGCCTTGATTCATGGACCTAACATTCCAGGTTCCTATGCAATATTATTCTTTACAGCATCAGACTGTACTTTACTTTTTTTACAGACTTTACTTTCATCACCAGTTACATCCACAACTGCGTGTGGTTTTCCATAATTTTAGTTACCAACAAAAACTCCATCTCAGCTGACTCTGGACATTGGCTGGCTAAATCAAGTAGGATTCCAAAACCATATGAAGTTCTGCCATAAAGCTGCTGCTGCTGCTAAGTCGCTTCAGTTGTGTCCAACTCTGTGAGACCCCATAGACAGCAGCCCATCAGGCTCTACCATCCCTGGGATTTTCCAGGCAAGAACACTGGAGTGGGTTGCCATTTCCTTCTTCAGTGCATGAAAGTGAAAAGTGAAAGTGAAGTCGCTCAGTCATGTTAGACTCGTAGTGACCCCATGGACTGCAGCCCACCAGGCTCCTCCATCCATGGGATTTTCCAGGCAAGAGTACTGGAGTGGGGTGTCATTGCCTTCTCCGGCCATAAAGCTAGACTTCCCTAAACACCCTCCTGATAAGAGGGAAGGCTAGGGGTCTCCAAAGGGAGGAAATAGGCTGCAGGTGTTAGACGTTTTTTATCTCTCTCTTAAGAGGCAGGAGGAAACAAGTGTTAGATTTTTTCCCCTTCTCTATATAAATTTAAAAAGAGGTTTCTCTTAAAATTATGTGTTGCCATAATGATACCTGGCCACCTGAACTTAACTTTTCTCAAACCTTGAGCTAACCAATCCATTTTTCTTATGGAAATGTTTGTCTTAATCTATGTTAATGTACTATGTATTTAGACTCTGTCTTCAAGTGGGTTCTGCCTAAAGGCTCAGAACAGACTTGACAAACCAGTATGTTTTACTCATACATTGTTCTCCTAATCTATGTTAACGAAACTATATATTTGTTTAGAAATTGGCCTTTCTTCAAGATTCATGTCAATTGCTTTACGGCCCAAGATGACTCACCTGGTGCCAATGTTATCTCAATGCATGTTGTGGGTGAGGGGCCTGGTGTCATTCTCTGAGTTTTGAGACATTTCCTTTCTCTAATTAGCAGACTGCTAGTAGGTAAAGACTAGCAGGGGGGCACACTTTCTGCCCCCTTCTGATATCTATGTCAGAAACTTTCTCCGTCTCTTTTATACTTTAATAAAACTTCATTACACAGAAGCTCTGAGCAATCAAGCCTCATCACTGGCCCCAGACTGAATTCTTCTCCTCCGGAGGCCAAGAATCCTGGCATTGTTCATGTTTCAGCAACAGCCTTTCACTGGCTTGACTATAAAATAAGAACAGTGAGAAGTGAACCCACAGAAGCAGAAAGCAGAGTCCTGGTTGCCAGAGGCTGTGGGGTGGGAAAAGGAGAAAGGCTGAGCAAAGTGAAGCAATATTCAGTTACAAGAGGAATACAAGTTTTGAAGGAGCTAAGGTACAGCCTGGTGACATATATGAAAACATCAAAACCTTCGATATATGTAATTAACCAAAAGGAGGTCCACAAAAAACACACAATATCAACATTTTATTTTATGTTCGGTGACATTCTCTCTTGAGGTGAACATGCTCAATAATTTACCTAGAAAAAAATTAATATTATTTTGTCTTACTTAACAAAGATAGTGTGCCCCCTTGATTTCACCAGAAGAATGGTTGCTATATCTTGTCCCTTTATGAATGTGTCTCTCAATTGATGTTAAAATCAATCAATCTCCATGGAAATTCAACCAGTCAGAATTGGGCAGTCGTGAACCATTCACATTCAGAGTCTTTGTTCACCCTTATTTTCACAATGCAATAGCTTGGCTATAGCGTTAATTAACGACACACTTTGTAAGCAGCAAAAATCAATTGAAAAATTACCCATAATTTGTGGCTAATAATCAAATGTAACTCATCACAAAAATGCCAAGAGCATTTGAAAGATCACAGTGAGCCCAGAAACATGGGTTCAGATAGAGGAGCCACGGGAGGGAGAGAGGAGTGTGGTCCAGAGTGGTCGGGGAGTGGTCATGGAGAAAGCCAACTGAGCTGGCACTGAGTCAGACAGCAAAACAAGCATGCCGCAAAAACAAAGAAATATAAAGAGCTGTATGTGTCGTCCTCTTAATGGTGGGGCAGCAGATGGTAAAGCTGTAGAGATTAGAGGCTGGAAAGATGAAAGATGGAGACCCATGATACGCAATGGCAAAACATTCAAAATTGTCACCTGCCATTTCTTGGGAAGCAGACCAAGTACCTACTAAGCTCTGGCTTAGAGGAAGTGGCTGCAAAGAGAAAGAATGTTACTATGTATTGGTTATTCCTCCCTGCATTTTACAAAGTATAACAAAAAGATATGCACTCAGGAGAAATACTGGCTGGTTTACAAGTGAAAAATGAAACGGAATACAGAGAAGCTCAATAATAGGGCCCACCTACTACACCCTCAAAGTGTAAGAGAGAAGACTGGAAAATTCATTGGGCTACTAAACCCATTAGCATTTCTCAGTTAAACAGGAGGACTCAATCCTGTAGCAAAGAATAAATTAAGGATTCCCACCCAAGCCTATTGATTGAGATGGTCTCAAGATAGCTGCCATCATGCTGAGAGACTGATGAATGAAAAAAACTAAGAAAATTAATAAGGATGGCTTAATAATTATATCTAAGAAAGAATTTTGGTGAAGTTATGATGTTGACACATGCAACTGTAAAAAGCAAGTCAGTCAGAAGTCTATCAAGTTTTTGACAAGACTGTATTGTCAAAGGAACTATCAATGTAATCCTGGACTTTTACAAAAAGCTTGTGTTTAATAAACAATCTTCAAGCCCTTTCATCTTGCACCAGGAAGAAGCAAGCAAGGAGGCAACACTCTCCGAGTGCCCACTTCAGATGTGTTCAGGTAAAGGATGGTAGACAGGGACATAACTTCCAGGGAACAGAGCTAGCAACCGTGGGAAGAGCAGACAAGCCACAGGAGCAGAACTGGGGCTCATCAAGGGACCTCCCCACAGCTGGGCAGGAATTCTCACCATGGACCAGTGACCGCTGTGTCTTCCATTCCTCCCTCTTGTGAACGCGAGAGGTTATTATGCTGCCCCACCCCACACATGGGTAGGTAGAAGGAGGGGGCAGATGGCGTGTCTTTTTGTTTAGGTCACAATAAGCCATATGCACTCCTGATGGTTTAAATTCCAGGAATTTGAGCTGGGTGCATGGATTTAACTTTGGGGACCAGTGAGAACAGTTGAAAAGTGAGGATGAGGCTTTGCATAGGCTTTTGGTATCCAGGCACAGTCAGTGGCAATGATAGTTACTCATACTGCCCACCCCAACCCGCCTCCCCCATACCCCCTCTCCCCAACCCCATCCCCTGGTATGTGGACCTGTCTCTGGGAGGCTGCTGTGGAGTCAGGGGCTGCATTTCTCAGCTCCTGCCTTGCATTAAGATGTGTTCCCATTCTTCCAAAAGAATGTGCATGGAAGAGAGGTACAGCACTTTCAAGCTGGGGGTGGGTTTCACCTTCACTCTTCTTTCCTTTTCTGGAGCTGGAAGCAGAAGACTCTGAGATCTTAGACCGCAGTGGAGTCTAAAGATGGAAAATATCTGGATCCCTGAAGCATCATTTGGAGAAACATCACCTGCCAACCAGGAACATTCAACGTAGACTGTTATAGGAGAGAGGAAATAAGCTTTTCTTGTGTTACGCTTTTGACATTTCAACAGTATATGTCAAAAGCTAGAGTTAGCCTAACTAATATATTAGCAGAATATTTGAAGCAATATTCTCTAACTTCTCCATTTGTGGCACACTTTCAAATGTTAGAATTTTTGCCAGTGCACTTGAAGAGACTACATTCTGTACAAATTCTCACTCTACTCACTTCAGCACTGTGTCACTGCCTAAGTAGATCAATTTACTTCCTCTTTTCCATGTAAAGGAGGCAAAGCACTTGCAGTTTGCAGTGAAAATGTGATAGCCCTGCGGCACAGATGAGTCCTGATGCTATCATTCACTGTACTCTATCATCTATTCTATCGTCTCTATGCTTTGTCACCATTCCATTCAGCTCAACATTCCATTCTGAGTGGGTTGTTAGACAGAAGTTCATTTTATGCACTGCTCAATGTTCTGGCTACTCATCTATGCACGTCTGCTCAGTTGATTCGGTCGTGTCCGACTCTTTGCGACCCCATGGACTGTAGCCCACCAGGTTTCTATGTCCATGGAATCTTCCAGGCAAGAATATTGGAGTGGGTGACCATGCCCTCCTCCAGGAGATCTTCCTGACCCAGGCATTGAACCCACATCTCCTGCATTGCAGACAGATTCCTTTACCACTGAGCCACCAGGGAAGCCCCTACTCACCTAAAAGGATCCATAAACTCCTCACCTTGGTGTGTTTATCAATCCTAAACCACCGAATCATGATTCTTACCTGCTTCTCACCAAGCTTCTGCACTGAAGGATCCACCTTAAACCAGACTTGAAATTCTCAGTAAACATTCCAACTTTGCTCTTGCCCCAGTGAGACACAACTAGACTCTGTCAAGCTGAGTCTCTCTTATGGTAGGCAATAAACTCCACTTTGCTTGTCTACAGGTTGTCATGGTGATATTTTGGGATTCAGCATTCAGCAACACACTCATAGGTACATTCTAGTCTTGTTTCTATAACTCATTCACTGGGTGTCTCAGGGCAAGTATCTTAACCTCTCTGTTTGCTCACAATAAAGCTGGAGATGCCAGATAAACACATCTGCCTATTTATTTTAGACAAGGCTAAGCATGACCTACTGTGGCCGGAGGCAGAAAAAAGAAAAAGAATTCATCAACAACAGGCACTTGTATCATTGAGACCAATCACTAAATCCTTTGAGGATTCTTGTAAACATTGTTACAAAACAGACATATGCGTTCACTCTGGGCAAGGAGGAAACAAAACTCATTTAAACAGAGAAAATCAAAATTGGGAAGAGGACTGGAGAAAGGGAAATGAAAAATCAAAAATTATACTAAGACGAGAAATCCAGAATGAAAGAGCTGGAGCAGAAACATTTTTTCCACAGCTTTGTAAACTGAGCAATCTTTTTCCCCCCATGGTCAACATACTGAAGCTAATGGTAAAAGCATTAATTTATCATGAGAGTTTAAAGATCTCTCTTGTCAGTAATGAAATAAACACGTGACAGCGTAGCCAGAGAGTTATTGTTTATAGGAAGGTTATTATAATAATTAAGATTAATAGCAATTACTTGTTATGTTTGTGGATTTTTTTTTTCCTTGGGAAAGAACCGGAGCCATATTAAATAACTAATTAACACATCCTTATGTCAGGTTACAAATGCATGGATTCACAAGGTTTCCCATATTCCCCAGCCAGCCATAACCACCTAAATAAACAAGCACAGAGACTTCAGAGTTGAACCCATCACCAGATTGGTGACAGTGTCTAAAATGGAAACCCAGGCTTTCTCCAAGTCACACACCTGAGACCCTCTTGGAGCCCACTGATGGCTGACAAAATGTAGATTCTGGATCTCACTGCCTTTTTGTGTGTTTCTATGTAAGTACATACATGAATATATCTCTTGAGTGTTATATATTTTATATAATAACATGAATAATTTTATCTTCATACAAAATGGGATTTTTCACTCTTCAGTCACAGCCCTATAAGAGAAATCTTAGGCCTTAAGTATTAAAGCCTTAAAGCTATTTTGATTGAACATTTTCCAGAGTAGCATGAAAATGGATAGGAATGTTTTCTCATATGCGAATGCTTTTTTTTTTTTTAAGGGGAGGGGTTGCCATTTATATGGCTCAGTACTGAGGGAGGGAGGAGGGTCAAGGAAATCACTTTTCCTCGCCTGGAGAATGCTTACAGCCTGTCACCACTCAGAAGCAAAGCATATTTGTAAACAAAGACAGACTTAGTGGGAAGGAAAAGAAGAAGTGTCTGACCTCTCCCAAAGCAACCTTCTTCCCCATGGCAGCCCAGCACTCACAGCTGAATCAGGATCACAGACCAGAAATGCAGACCCAAGTTGAGGGCTGGGATGTGTCTGAAGGAAAAAGACAAACTGGAGGGTGAAGATTGCTGTGGTTCAGGGCAGCTGTGCTCCTCTCATCCCTAAAGCGCCTCTTTTCTACCCTGCGTCCTTCACACACACACAGACAGACACACACAGACAGACACACACATGCACACACACAAATGTGCTCACATACCAACACACAGGCAGACAGTCATCAACTGCAAAAATACAGAGACTTCCCAGTCTGCCTGAACCTTCATTGTGAAACTGGTAAACGATATTCATCCCACAATAATGATGTGGATTTGTAGTGGGAGGAGGAAGGAAAGATGGGAAGAAAAGAAGAGGTATTCACTGGATCTGCCCTGAGAGAAGACCAGTGCTCAGGCTCTGGGCTGAGTTAAGATGACAAGGACTCAGCTCCAGATCTTCAGGAGCCCACCTCGATTCTGCTGTAAGGGAGTCACCATCTTTGGAATATTGATACAACACCTAGCACTTTGTGAATTCTGCTCCCAAAAAGGATCTTGGGAGGGGGTTGGTGTGAGAGATCTGGACCACTCACCACCTCTACCCTCCTCTGGGATTCCTGGCTCTGGACACATATCTCCCTGCACCAAGAAGCTACAGGTGTCATCAGAGCAGCAAAGGCAAATGATGTCTCCAGGCAGAGATAAAAGAAAGGATAGCATGTAAGGGGGAGATGAGGGATGAACAGAGGGATGGTGGTAGAAATGCAAGCAATGTTATCAAGTTTAAGGATCCACAAAGAAGGGGGAAATTCATGCATGCTGGATACATCACAAGAGGAGCAAAGATGGGGCCTCTTCTAAAACCGGAGTAGGTTTGTCATAAAGTAAAATACTGATTCCTCTGGGGTGGCTTATAGGTGTGGATCTTGCATCCCTGTCAGTGAGGTTCCACAAGAAAGTGGGCCAGGTAAATGCACAGCTGGGTACCCAAACTGGTGCACTCAGAGCAAAGTCTGGGCAGAAGATGGCGTGCTGCATGTCAACAGCACACAGATGGTCATTGTGGCTGTGAAAGTGGATGAGGTTTCCAGGGAGAGTTAATTAATGATTAATCAGAGGGCGGGCTTCCCTGTGGCTCAGCTGGTAAAGATCATCTCACCTCCAGTATGGGAGACCTGGGTTCGATCCCTGGGTTGGGAAGATCCCCTGGATAAGGGAAAGGCTACCCACTCAAGTATTCTGGCCTGGAGAATTCCATGGACAGTCCAGGGGGTCGCAAAGAGTCAGACAGGACTGAACAACTTTCACTTCGCTTCATTTCAATGAAGGCAGGGCAGAATCCTGGAGAACACTAATTCATAAGGGGCAGGCTAAACAGGTGAAGGGGACAAGGAGTCTGAGTGATAGAAAAAGGAGGAAAACAGCAGGCAGAGGAGTTCAAAGACTAAGAAAGGAGAAAGCTCAAGGCAAGAGTGTCACTGGGACATAGATGGTTCCAGTGGCCCCTCCATCCGTCCTCCAATCCACCATCATATTGATCCTCAGAAAGTGCATTTGTGCCCAGGACCTCTGCCTACTCTGAGTGCAACAAAGACGCTACCATCTTATGCTGCTAAGGTTCTCCATGAAGTGGTTCTTGCAAAACTCTCCACCCACATCCAGTAATTGCTCCCAGATACCCAGGACCTAGCTAAATCATTTCCTTGCTATTTATTTCCCCTACTGTTCGCCGCCATGTCTTTCTTCATGCTGTTCCACCTTCTGGAATGCCTTTCCTGCCTGGACCATCTTGCCTGCCAGCGAAGTTAGTGAACATCTTCCCTAAGTCTGTCTTACGACTCCATAAGAAGAAGTCACTCTTATGGGAAGGAAGTCCAAAAGGGAGGGCATATATATGTGTTTGTGTGTGTGTGTGTGTGTGTGTGTGTGTGTGTGTGTGTGTGTATGGCTGGTTGACTTTGCTGTACAATGGAAATTAACACAACATTCTATAGCAACTATACTCCAATAAGAATTCATTTTAAAAATCAATAAACAAACAATGGGACCGAATCAAACTTACAGACTTTTGCACAGCAAAGGAAACCATGAAAAATAAATAATAAGTCACCAGAAGCTAACACGTGTGTACAAGAAGCCGTGCTGTGGACAGGCAGAGCCAGGTGGACCTGTCTTTCCTCCATCACTGTGGGTAGACATTGGCCAGCTGATGGTCAGTACCCACAATGTGCAATAGCTCACCTACCTGGACACTGAAATGTGTGGGTGAGTGTGAGTTCATGCCTACCAACCAAGGGAACCTGTGACTCCCCTTCGGCCCCTGAACAATGGTCCCCCAGCAGCTATTAAAAACCCAGTTGTCCTCTCTCTGGGTCCCCATTGTCTCTCCGGGTAGAAGATGCCTATTTGGCATTTGCGAGAGCTGGCTCCTGGCTCCCCCAGCTCTCACCTGGAGAAACCAGAGCACTCCAACAGAGTGCCTGGAGATCTCCCAAGACGAGGCCCAGTCTCCAAAGTAATAAAGAACAGGTACGACTGTGTTGCTACAGCTCTGACACTGCCTGAGAATCCTTATCAAACAAACCCCAGCGTGGGAAGAGAGGTCACTGTGGATATTCCAGTGCTAACAGTTGAACGTTAATAACTTTACTGTGTAGATTAATTTTAAATGTCAGACAACGTTGCTGGGTAAAGCTAAGGAGCCTGGGAAAACCATACATTTTCAGGCTTCCTGATGCCACCAGCACATTCTGTGTTTGATCACAAGTGGGGTGGGCAGGATCAGAGAAGAGGGTGTTTCTTTAACAGTTGCTGCCCCTGCAATGCAAACACAGCAAATAAATGGCATTTGAATGCATCCACAGCCTAGTTTCTCAACCAGGAAAACGGCCGGAATGACAGTAATGAGATTTCACACACAACCATGAGGCTGTGCAAGGGCCGAGACCCAACCCAGGATGCCAGGTTCCAAGCCCAAACAACTGCACCTAACTTGGTTAAGCGCCCCTGGAAAACAGCGTCTGTAAAGGAAACAGTGGTGTACTAGCTGCTGATTCCGCCTGGGTCGGGACTGCTGGGCTGCTGGGGGGGCAGGAATGAGAGGCAAGGGGCAGCCCCAGTCCAAGAAAAAGCTTGAAAGGAAAAGGGATGCAAGGCAGAAACTGCAGGAGGAGCATGGAGGAAGGAACAGATGCCACACACAAAACCCACCCAGGGCTGCCAGGATTGCAATTAAAAATTCACATATTTTGGACTGAAATTCTCATATTTTAAGAGAACTTGGGCAAAACTCCTCCTCCCACCAATATTAGCAATGCAAAACCGGCAGTCAAGACAGACTCAAATTATCATCCATTTTACAAAAAGGATGAAAATTGTAGAGCGCGGAGTCCAAAATTCTTCAGCAAAAACCATCATTAGAACACACCTGGCAGCCTTGGTCCCACCCCATCCCCAGGCCCCGGGACAGAATGCCCGCCTTCTCCCCACACAGAGCCCTGGGCTCCAGATCTGTGCCAGTCACAGTGGCCCCCAGTCGCCAGGGTCCTCAGGATTCTCACACAGTTTGAGAGGCCACCTTTATGGGGATTGATGTGCATGCTGAAGTCAAGAGGCGCTAATACTACAGTAGGAGAAAAAGCAAGGGCAACCACAGAGCACACCAGCAGTTCCAACACAAACACGGCCCCAGGCCTGGTGCCCCTGGATTGGGCTTCTAATGTTCAAGCCAGCAAATGGGATGGGAGAGAAGGAACGAGGGGGCCATGGTGGAAATGCAAGTTCCCAGAAGCCCAAGTCAAGTGAAATCCTCAACTAGCGGGGTCCTGCATGGAGCTAAGCAACTGACAGTCACTAAGTTGCTAGCTAAAACCTTTGTGGTTCTCAGCTAGTAGGTACCAGTGGCAGGGGTGAGGGAGCAATATAGGGGTCAGGGAGTGAGAGATACAAACTACTGGGGGTAATATAAGCTCAAGGATGTATTGTACAATACAGGGAATACAGCCAATATTTTGTAATAAGTGTAAGTGGAAAGTAACCTTTAAAATCATATTTTAAAATGTAAAAAATAAATAGACACTATGTATAAAATAGATCTGGAGAAGGGCATGGCAATCCACTCCAGTATTCTTGCCTAGAGAATACCACAGACAGAGAAGCCTGGCAGGTTACAACCCATCGCAAAAAATCGGACACGACTGAAGTGACTTAGCAGCAGTAGCAGCATAAAATAGAGAACTAATGAGAACATACTGTATAGCACAAGGAACCCTATTTAATGCACTGTGGTTACCTGAACAGGAAAAGGGATGAGGTACATGTATATATAGAGCTTCCCTGGTGGCTCAGACGATAAAAAAAATCTACCTGCAATGCAGGAGACCAGGTTTGATCCCTGCGTCAGGAAGATCCCCTGGAGAAGAGAATCACAACCCACTCCAGCATTTTTGCCTGGAGAGTTCCATGGACAGAGGAGCCTGGCGGGCTATAGTCCATGGGATCGCAAAGAGTCGGACACAACTGGGCAACTAACGCTTTCACTTTCAGAACTAATTTACTTTGCTGTATAGTAGAAACTAACACAACACTGTAAAGCAACTATTCGCCAATAAAAATTAGTTTTAAAAAATCAAAAAAGAAGCATACATGCAACTATTAGAGGAAACAAAGTTAAATGAAATTAAAATTAAATCTTTGAGGTTCTACCTCCAAAATGAATCTCAAATGCATTTCCTGTCTTCTTCCCCACGTTTACCTGCCCTATTCCAAACTTCTTCCACACTGCCTCCAGGAACATTCCATAAACACCCATCTCATTATGTCAAGTGGCCACCACTGCAAACAGGACCAATTTTCACCCTGGCAAGGCTCTCTGGGGGCTGGTCCAAGGTGGCAGTCCACACCTGGCAGGCTAGAACACAAAAGGCAGAATAGCAAGAGGCATGACTGGGGGCAGGGGACAGGCTTACCAAATAGTAAAAATGTTTATACCTATAAATATTATGTTTATTAAGGGGCTATAAACAGAAGTATAATATAAATGTTGGTAGATTCTGAACTCCAGCAGCATGCTGTAAGCCTAACAGGAGTCTCCACCCACTGGGCTGGACCTTTGCTGTGTCCATGGACCTGACCCAGGAAGCAGGAGTTGCTCCAATAGCATCAGGATTGGCAGCAACCCTCTCTTACTAATTAGCAGGTCTCCAGGATGGCTGAGGAGTGGAGAGCAGAGGACTTCAGAGGATTAGCTCTAAACTCATACATCTCGGTTCAAACCCAGTCCCTGGTTTCCCAGTCATAAGAACTCAGACAACTCATGTAATATTTCTGAGCCTGTTTTCTTACTTGGTCTGATGCTAGCATGTCATTCATAGGTTCATTGGGAGATTTCAATGAGATGCTTCATCTAATGCATTTAGCCCACAGCACCATGACTCAGTAGAAGTTCTTTGTTGTTTTTAGAATTAGGAGACCAAGGAAGAGTAAAATTCTACCAAAGTTCACACAGTGAGCTGGAGGCAGAACTGGAACCACACTCTGGCCTGCTGATGCCCCATCCTGGCTCCTTGACACCAGCCTCCTTTCCTTTGCTTCTGAGTCTGCAGCATAAACATTACATCTGGAGCCAGAAGATAATCAACCTAATTGGGCCATTAGGACCAGTCACTTCCCTCTACATTGAGCCTTTGGGGATATTATGGGTGATCAATATAATAAATACTGTTGCATAGTCTGGGGCACTTCTCAAGGGAGCATCTTGGAAACCAAGAGGAGAAAGAGAGAGAAATCATCACAGGAGATTCAGAGAGAAAGCAGGATCTCTGAGTATCATGGAGCTTCTCTCTTGCCTACCTTGCCTTATTCTGTGCCAGCTGCAAGGGGAGGGAGGTGGTGGTGGTTTAGTTGCTGAGTCATGTCTGACTTTTTGCGAACCTATGGACAGTGGCCTCTAGGCTCCTCTGTCCATGGGATTTTCCAGGCAATGATACTGGAGTGGGTTGTCATTTCCTTCTCCAGGGTAACTTGCTGACCCAGGGATTGAACCAGGGTCTCCTGCACTGCAGGCACTCTCCTGCATTGCAAGTGGATTCTTTACTGACTGAGCCACTAGGGAAGCCAAAGGAGAGGGAGGGGGGCTGCCAGAGACAGACAGGCAGCCCAGGTGCTTCATTCAGGTTTTGTGGTTCCAGGTGTTTGTTATGCGTCACTTAGTCATGTCACCAATGCGTAGATATGGATCTCAAGTGATAGTGGTGAGGCTTTGGTGATCTTGGCCATAAACAGAAGCTTTCTTCTCCCTCCATAGAACCTTAAATGCCTGAGAAGACCTCACAGAGCCCAGGCACACCTTCAGTGGCAGCCCTCACCCCCAAGGGCATTTACCAGCTCACTGACATTCAGAATCATGTAAAAACATCTGTCCTGGATAAATGTTTCTCTGGTTCCTTAGGATATCGAAGTGTTCAAAGGGCACAATTTAGACTTATAGAATCAGTATGAAGAGAAGTATCTTTGGGGGATCCCTAGCAAATCAAAGACTTGACCAATGTCCCAGAAAATCGGAAGTGTCCATAGCCTTCCAGTGGATTTCACTGCAAGTCATGGCCATGATCTAAGGATGTGTAAGGGGGGTTCTGAGAAGTTGGTCCACAGATAAACCCCAGTGGACCTGCAACCCAGGTGGTACTGGAAATGAAGTGGCTGGCTGGACCAGAAATCTTTGTGTGTTGGATGCTAGTGAAGACATCCAGTATATATACAATTGCTACAATGACCCTGTCTGCCAAAGGAGGAATGTTGTATAAGCTTAAACTCCCATCAACAGCTTACTTGAGTGCAGACATTTATTCAGTGATCAATATCAATATCAAACTACCAGGCAAAGAAGCCATTGTCCAGTCCTGGACAAGGCAAATCACAGTCCCCCATGGAGGGTACTCAAGGGATGCACAGCTCCTCAGCAAGGTAACAACAAAGATGCAGTCCCTTCAAGACCTCTGAGCAAGTGCAGAAGTAGGGACAGAAAATTCTCTCCAGGTCAGGACTCTTAAAACCAGAACTGCTGGACACAGAAAGAGACACCCAGGAGCAATGTAGAATCTTAACTGAACCAGAGCAGAGAAGATTATCTAAGTGAGAAGGAATTACAAACTAGTAACAACCCACATATTATTTGTTAGTAGTACTAAACATGCTTATATTCTTGTCTGGCCATCTTTTCTAGATCTTTCTCATTATATTCTGCTCAACTCACCCCTATTAATGTTGTCATTGAGATGACTCCTCCACA
Organism: Oryx dammah; assembly: GCF_014754425.2. Lineage (NCBI taxonomy): Eukaryota > Metazoa > Chordata > Mammalia > Artiodactyla > Bovidae > Oryx > Oryx dammah. Next base: position 74,842,078 of record NW_024070209.1, on the reverse strand, counting down.
CACACTGTTGACAGATGTGTGGTTTGAGTGAGCCCTGACATCACTTCTGGACACTGTTCCCAGACTGAGCAAAGCCAGGGATGGTGCCTCCTTCGAGAAGCCACTTGAGCACGGCGGCTTTTCGTCTGAGAGCTCTCCACCACCTACTCACTAGGAGCCTGCTCACACACGCAAGAGCACCGACAGCATTGATAACCACAGACAAAACTCCTCCCCACCACATCTCACCTGGGCCCCCGCCCCTCCAAAAAGTGCCTGCCGCCCATAATCGCTTGTCTCTGAAATCTCCATGCCTCCACACCTGCTGGAGTAAACTTGACGGCCTCCTGGGGGTCGGATGAAGACAGAGAGCCAGGAACAAGAGGCGGAAGTGAAAGTGCTAGGTTTCCTTTGTTATTCTCCAGAATATAAAAAGACTCATTCCTCTGAAATATCAGCTCCCAACAGCATCAGGCAGGGAAGGTCCAGGGCAGTTTGGTTTCTGTGTCTGAGATGGCATCCATGTGTGTCTGCCGCCAAGGCTTTGTTCTTGCTGTTCTTCCATTCCTGAGGGACCTGTCCTGTCTATGAGCAGTCAGCCAAGCCTCCATCCATGCTCTGGACCTCGCCTGTGCCTCCAGGCCAGGACTATCCAAGACTGACCATATCTGTGATCCTTCCTGTGACTTCCCAGGTCCAGAGCTACTACATCTGTGCATAATGGTTTTCTGTTCCTAGAATTAGGGTTGTTTGAGTATACTTGTAGTTGTTCTGATTGTAACTGTCTTGGTGAATGTTTCCTGCCATTGTGATTACACCTGATTATGGGGGTGATATTGTTCCTTGGAAGAAAAGCTATGACAAACCTAGACAACATATTAAAAAAGTAGAGACATTACTTTGCCAACAAAGGTCTGTATAGTCAAAGCTATGGTTTTCCCAGTAGTCATGTACAGATGTGAGAGGTGGACCATAAAGAAGGCCAAGAACCGAAAACTGATGCTTTTGAACTGTGGTGCTGAAGAAGACTCTTGACAGTTCCTTGGACTGCAAGGCGATCAAACCAGTCAATCCTAAAGGAAATCAATCCTGAATATTCATTGGAAGGACTGATGCTAAAGCTGAAGCTCCAATACTTTGGCCACCTGATGCAGAGAGTCAACTCATTAGGAAAAAAACCCTGATGGTGGGAAGGACTGAAGGCAGGAGGAGAAGGGGATGACAGAGGATAAGATGGTTGGATGGCATCACTGACCCGATGGACATGAGTTTGAGCAAGCTCCAGGAGATGGTGAAAGACAGGGAAGCCTGGCGTGCTGCAGTCCATGGGGTCACAAAGCGTCGGACACAACTGAGCGACTAAACAACACTCAGGATATTCAGACTTCTCTGGTGGCTCAGGCAGTAAAGAACCTGCCTGCAATGCAGGAGACCTGGGTTTGATACCTTGGTCAGGAAGATCCCCTGGAGAGGGAATGGGAACCCACTCCAGTATTCTTGCCTGGAGAATCCCATGGACAGAAGAGCCTGGCGGGCTACAATCCATGGGGTCACAAAGAGTCAGACACAACTGAGCAACTAACACACACACACACACACACACACACACACACACCACCAACCAGTTAGGATAGATGTCCTCCAGAAACAACCAGTATGGCTATGTCAAGGTGTTTCAGCCAGACCATACACAGTTAATCGAGCAGTCTCAATTTGGTGATGCATAATCACAAAAGTGCTGTATTTGTTCCATCGCTGTCTTCAGTCATGCTCTGTCAAAACCCTTCCCCCATCACGTAAAGTCATCTTGAGTGGATCCCACTGCTCCCCAGTCACTCTCAGTTACTGGAAGCCTGGTCCAGCCCTCAGGGTATGTCTGATTTAAAGCCAGAGAAGACAGGATGCCAGGACTAGGAGGGGAGAGAGCATGGCCTCTCCCTCTCTCCTCCTCTCATCCCTTGTCTGGAGACAGAGGTCAGGAGGGCAGATGGCAGGTGCCTCTTCACAGGACTGGTCTTCTGGGGGCCTGGGGAGTGCATCTGGTTTCACTGGTCACTGGTTGTGGCTGCAGTATGTGTTGGGTAGATGTGCCTGCAGCATTCCAGGGTGTGTGACCCATGTCCCCACTGCTCCCTTTGGCCCCATCTGCAAATCCCAGCCCAACAGACCCTCAGAGGGAATCAACCAGCCCTGCAGCGCTACACACTCACCCTCATGCTTCTTCCCAGGGAGCCATGGGAACCCCTGGGGCCTCCTTCTTGTTTCCCGAAAACCCAAAGCCAAGAGCCCCCCATCTCATGGTCTTCCTCAAATTCACTCCCTCCCCAGGTCCCTTCTTAGAACTCGCTGATTCCAGAAATCTTCAGGGGGTAAGCAGGCATCAGCCACTATGGTCAGGCAGACCCTGAAACTCAAAGAGTCAGGTTCTCCCAGGACCTTTCCTATACCCTCTATAGGAGGTCTGATGACCATGACATCCGTGTCTCCAAGCCACCCTGTGGAGGACTCTCACATGGAGCCGGGTGGGGGAGGGGGTGGGCCACAGAAGAGATGCCTTGTCACAAACCCTGCACTGCTGTCAGCTTGAGCAAGGGACCCTCTCTCCTGATCTGTCCTCTTTCTCAGAAAAGGAAGCTGGAGGCAGAGGGTCAGGTGAGAGTGCTGCCTGCCAGCATCAGGGCTCTGGGATAGATGTCTGGTCCCCGTTTTTGGCAAACTCCATCTTTAGAAAGTGAGGTACTCGGCCCCTCTTCCTCAACTTTGGACTAAGCTGACAATTCAGGGACAACAGAGAAAAGCCCATTCCCATCCAGTTCCCAATGTCTTTGTCCCTCTGCCTGGACAGCCTTTGAGAGTTGTGTCTGTTGCCTGTTGCTAGCTCCAGGCTCCCTCTGTGATCACACACCCAGGATTCTGTCTGAGTCTTCACATTATGTGTCTATGACCATCTCTGTGTGTCTCTCTATGGGATGAGGGACTCTCTTTGTGCCTGCAACCGTGGCTCAGGGACCACCCACCATAGCGTATCTGTGACCATGTCTTAGTGACAGCATTGCTGTGCCCAGGCCTGCACCTAGCCTGGCTGGGGGGCTCTGTCTCTGCGGCACCTTCTTGATCTGTGACTCAGCCTCTGAGCCTATGTTTTCTGCTTTACAGACAGTGTCCCTGTGTCTGGGCTTGAGCAGCATGACTCCCAGCTGTCACTCTTGCTGCCGTGTTGTCTGTCTGTGTTGCGGCAGTGGCCAGCCTCTGAGGTCATGCGGAGTTGTTAAAGAGTTAAGCAAATGAGAGATGAGAGATGAGCAATGCCTCAGAACAGATGCTTCAAAAAGATACTTTGATGATGATGGAGGTAGGGAGGCCAGGCACGAGATGATGTTGGTCTGAACCAGAGCAGTGGAAGGATGGGCTGGGGGAAGAATCAGAGCCCAGACCCCAGCATGGAGCCACACCCCCTTACGGAGCGACACCCGCTTATGGACTGAAGTTCTCCCCTCAGTGACCTGCCTCATTCCCATCCACCTCTGCACATTACCCCGTTGCACACCCCTCACCTGTAACGCCTCCCCTTCTTTCCTGCCTTTTTAAAGCCATTCCTATCTTTCAAAGTTGACTTCAGGAGCAGGCTTTTCTGACTGATGTATGTGTTCTGGCCACTATTCTCTGAACTCAGCCCCTTAGACTAAAAAATTTAGACCCCAAAGATGTCCTAGTTTCCCTTCCCACCTAGGATTTTATGATTTGGGGGCGAGTGGGCGCATATGCAGGCGTTCATATGTATAGATGTATATGTTTGTGAGGGCTTCCCTGGTGGCTAAGTGGTAAAGAATCCACCTGCAATGCAGGAGACATGGGTTAGATCCCTGGGTCAGGAAGATCCCCTGGAGAAGGAAATGACAAACCACTCCAGTACACACGCCTGGAAAGTTCTATGGACAGAAGGGCCTGGCAGACTACAGTCGATGGGGTCACAAAAGAGTCAGACACAACTTAGCGACTAAAAAGCATGTACTTGTATAGAGGCACATGTTTATGGAGCCTTCCTGTAAGTTCTTGGTGGGCAGGGGTCCCATCGGTGTTCCGTTGGAACCCATTGTGTGTGCACACCCTGCAGATACTTTGCCAATACTTGTCAATACACAGGATCTAAACTGACTCTGTAACAGCAGCCCTAGTCATCTCAGTCCTTTGTCAGGGCCAGATCATGTGGACACAGGAAGGGACAGCAGTAAGCTGTAGGTCACACCGTGCACCAGTGACCAGGTCAGGGCGGGGGTAAAAGGCAGCCCTCCAACCCGCCAGCAGGTGCTTTTCTCCCATTTCTCTCTTGTTTCTAACTGTGAAGACCAAAGGGAAAGCTTTAAAAAAAAAAAAATCAGGTCAATATAAGTAGATTTTCCATCCTCTTTCACTGCCTTTTTTTTTTTTTAAAGAACAGGTACTATGACCCTTCCTTTCCTTTAGTTTACAGAGATTTTATTCCTAAATGAATTATGAATAATTAAAACTCCACTCCATTTGCTCTATATTGTTGTTAATTGAAAAAATTAAAGATGCATGTGCTGCAATGGCTGGGTGGCCCTGGGAGAAGCTGGTGGACAGCTCACAGGGAAGATGAACCAGCTCCCTGCAGGCTTGCTGCCCGCGCTGCCTCCAGAGAGGCATCTGATCGACTGCAGTGCGCACTCCCCTTGCCTGTTCTCACCACTTCCCACCAAGCACACCAAGGGTAGAATGTCATTCCTCTCCTTATCTCACATTTCTGTTTGCCAGTGCAAAAGCCAGGAGGTGAACGGACTGTATTTATCATTCAAAACATGGGGAAGCCACACTCATTTCTCTCCAGCGACTTTCAGGGTGATCCAGGCCCCAGGTGGCAGGGTGACCCGCTGGGTGTGGGATATGACATCTTCCAAGGGCACTGTACAAAGTCTGAAGTCTGATGGCCAAGCCAAACACACCACCCACCTCTACCCATAGCCCCCAACTGACAAGTACAGACCTGGAGCTGAATACAGCAAGGTTAATGTCTTTTCCCTGGGACCTCAGCCGGGTGTGTGCTAAGCCAGCTTGATGGGTTTCAGCCCTGTGCTTTTACTCTGAAGTTCTGTTTCTGTCCGCTTAGGCTCATCAGGCCACCACCACTGCCTGTTTAGCCCACAGCTGGTGCTCAAAAAGTGTTTGTGGGCTGAATGAGTCCTGACCCTGGGCTGGGCTAATGTTCGCAAAGTCAGAGCAGAGTTAGGCATTGTTATCAGGCAGGACATGCTAACTGTTCTCCCAAACAACCCCAAACACAGTGGCTTCATGCAGTAAATATTTGTCTCCCATGACCCCTCATGCAGCATTGCTCTCCAGGGGCCTCTCCTTAAGTAGCAACTCAGAGACCCAGGGTCCCTCTTTCCAGCATCAAAGCCTACTCCATGCAAGCTCCCTGGAGTGTTCTCCACTTGACGATGGACAAGGAAAGAAAATGGCAGGTTCCCTGCAAGCCTTGCCATCACTCCTGCCCTCTCCTCCCTTGAGAAATGAAGTGAACTCACTCAATCGTGTCCAGCTCTTAGAGATCCCATAGACTGTAGCCAACCACGCTCCTCCGTCCATGAGATTTTCCAAGCAAGAGTGCTGGAGTGGGTTGCCATTTCCTTCTCCAAAGAATCTTCCTGACCCAGGGATGGAAAGAGGTCCTTGGTAAGACTCCAGGGACTCCTTCCTCGAGGTCTTTACCACCTAGTCTTCCCCCACTAAATTAGCATGAGCTCCTGGTCTTCTGGGAGTCCTCCAGGACAATCTCCCATGATTCCAGGCCCACCGGAAGGAGGGCCTCTCCTGCATGCTCCTTCTTAATTAAGTTCCCCTTGACATAAGATAAGCTGCTGGGCTTTAAACAAGACCCCAGGCTAGCAAGAGAGAAACTGGCTGGGGTTCCAGTCCTCTTGGCTAGTGCCCCTTTACTTGGTGGGCAGAACCTCCCACCACCAAGGCCAAACTGAAGTGACACTGCCTAGGGGAGCAACCTCTTCCCAGGCAGACACATAACAGGTGAGGCCAATAAACCTGGCTGGTTCCCTAGGACCGTTACCCAGTTGGAGCTCTGCTTCCCTTTAGGCAGTCCTATGGGAGCAGGAGGGGAGATGCACACCCAGGAGCCCCGCGGAGAGCCACCTTCTAACGAGTCGCTTTCCTCCTTGGTTTGTGAGCACCTCTGGCTCAAAGCCATGCCTTGCTGTGAGCTCTGCTTTCGGCATGTCGCTCCCCAACCTTTAATGTTCCCCTGATCCAATTTCCTTTGCGATAAATAAAGTATTTTCGCTGAATACAAACCTCACTGCAAGGGATTTGGGTGGCACAGAAACTATGAAAGATTCCCTGTCTTCGTTAAAGCAGTCAGTCCTTAATCTCCGCACTTTCTTCTTTCCCACAGTCTGCCTTGATCACACAGAAGTAAAACCACAGCCTCCTCTCCTTCGGGAGGGTGCTCACTCCCAGGGGAACGGACACTAATAAACTCTAGCGCCAGCAGACCTCACACGGGTCAGGCATCGCAAGCATTAAGAGCCAGCCCGGGGGGCCCAGAGAAAAACAGGCGGGGTGGGTCAGGCAGCTTCCTCCTGGAGTCTGGTTTTCTGTGTGTCTCGGCAGCCCAGGAAGTCAGCTGGAAGATGTTCCATTGGGGAGCAGGCTGGCCTGTAAAAGGGGCAGGAAGCAGACACCTCTAATGACCGGAATCTATCAGCCGGCCCTGGGCTCCCAGCACCTGCTCGCAGTGAGAGTCCTCGAGGCCCGGACATGCTGCTGTGAGCAGGCGCTACACTGGCCCCGCCCCCAGTGCGCCTTACGCAAGCTCTCAGTACCGCCCATCTGATTCCTGGGAGGGCGCTGCTGCCTCCGGAAGTCCTCCCCTGGCTCGCAGACTGGCAGGGCCATTACTCACTGCCAGGCTGATCTGGGCTACTAAATGGATGCTACCCCTCTGACTGCAACGCTCTTCAGAACAGCACTGGGACTGTCCCCTACACACCCCCTTCAGGGGACTGAGACCTACCTGTGTGCCCTTTCAGGACCATGTGGGGAGAGGAGAGGCAAAGAAAAGAAGAAAGTGAAGTCACTCAGTTGTGTCGGACTCTGCGACCCCGTGGACTGTAGCCCATAATCACTGTCCCTTCTGTGCATATCCACCAAGCTTGGTTAATCAAGGCTGAATACGAACTACCTGCACATTTTCTTTACAACAATTACATATGGAGAGGGTGTTTTCTTATTGGTTTGACTCAGTCAACCCCGCTAGTGAGTCCAAATGGCACACCCAGTCCTGCTGAGAACAGTGGGCTGGGGATGGAGATGAAGACTGCCCTGCCCTCCAAGAGCTCCATCTAGTTGAGTCAACCCGAGACACACACCTGAAAAATGAGATGAAGTAAGAGCAATTTAAGGCCAAATGAGACTGTTAAAGAGAGGCAGAAAGTAAAATTACAAGATCTACTATTCTCAGAATGCACACCCACTCTGTGCTTCAAAGATCTTTAATCTTCACAACAATTTACTGAAATAGGTATTATTATTAGCACTGGTTGGCAACGTGAAAACTCATGCACAGAGAGGTTAAGTGATCTTCCTGAGGTCACACAGACAGTAAATGAAACAGAGGAAATTTAAGCTCCACTCTGTTAATTCCTAGAAGCCTGTAGTTTTACTCACCATGCAATCCCAGAGGACACAAGCTAATGGAGAAAAGACCCAGAGGCAGAGCTCAGCTCAACATAAAGAAGATATTGCAACTAGCCCAGTGATGGGCTAGGCTGTGATGAGTAAATGAGCCCCTTGCCCACTGGAGGTTCACAGGCCAGAGGGTCCCCCGGCAAGTAAAAAAGAATCTGGGCCTCAAAGGAGATTGGATAAATACATTTCAGATGGGAGATACTATAACTGTTGGGGAAGTGGGATTTGGAAGGGTTAGGATTTAAGAGCCGAAGAATTGATGCTTTTGAACTGTGATGTTGGAGAAGACTCTTGAGAGTCCCTTGGACTGCAAGGAGATCCAACCAGTCCATTCTAAAGGAGATCAGCCCTGGGTGTTCTTTGGAAGGACTGATGCTAAAGCTGAAACTCCAGTACTTTGGCCATCTCATGCGAAGAGTTGACTCATTGGAAAAGACTCTGATGCTGGGAGGGATTGGGGGCAGAAGGAGAAGGGGACAACAGAGGATGAGATGGCTGGATGGCATCACTGAATCGATGGACATGAGTTTGAGTGAACTCTGGGAGTTGGTGATGGACAGGGAGGCCTGGCGTGCTGCAATTCATGCGGTTGCAAAGAGTCGGACATGACTGAGCAACTGAACTGAACTGAACTGAGGATTTAAGAGACAGAGAAGGCAATGGCAACCCACTCCAGTACTCTTGCCTGGAAAATCCCACGGGCGGAGGAGCCTGGTAGGCTACAGTCCTTGGGGTCACGAAGAGTCAGACACGACTGAGTGACTTGACTTTCACTTTTCACTTTCACGCATTGGAGAAGGAAATGGCAGCCCACTCCAGTGTTCTTGCCTGGAGAATTCCAGGGACAGCAGAGCCTAGTGGGCTGCTGTCTATGGGGTCGCACAGAGTCAGACACGACTGAAGCGACTTAGCAGCAGCAGCAGCAGCAGGATTTAAGAGAAACATCAGGACGGTGGTAAAACTGTCAACCAAGATGCAGAGGTAGAGCTGGAGGGCTGTGAAGAAAAGGGAACCCTCTTACACTGTTGATGGGAATGTAAATTGATACAGCCACTATGAAAACATTATGGAGGCTCCTTAAAAACCTAAACATAGAACTACCATATGACCCAGCAGTGCCACTACTAGGCATAGACCGTGTTGCTGCTGATGCTAAGTCGCTTCAGTCGTGTCCAACTCTGTGCAACCCCATAGACAGCAGCCCACCAGGCTCCTCTATCCCTGGGATTCTCCAGGCAAGAATATTAGTGTGGGTTGCCATTTCCTTATCCAATGCATGAAAGTGAAAAGTTAAAGTGAAGTCACTCAATCATGCCCAACTCTTAGTGACCCCATGGACTGCAACCTACCAGGCTCCTCCGCCCATGGGATTTTCCAGGCAAGAGTACTGGAGTGGCGTGCCATTGCCTTCTCATGTACCCTGAGAAAACCATAACACAAAAAGACACATGTACCCCAGTGTTCACTGCAGCACTGTTTCCAGGCCATTGAAGCAACCTAGATCTCCTGTGACAGATGAATGAATAAGGAAGATGTGGTACATATGTACAACTCTGTCATAAAAAAGAATGAAATTGAATCATCTGCTGTGATGTGGATGAATCTAGAGTCTGTCGTACAGAAGAAGGTCAGAGAAGAACAAACATGATATTTTAACATATATATGGAATCTAGAAATAGGCACCAATAGACCTATTTACAGGGTAGGAATAATAGAGATACAGATGTAGGGAACAGACTTGTGGACCCAGTGAGGGAAGGAGAGGGTAGGACAAACAGAGAGTAGCATTGACATATATACACTATCGTGTGCAAAACAGATAGCTAGTGGGAAGCTGCTGTATAGGGCAGGGAGCTCAGCTTGGTGCTCTGTGATGACCTAGATGGCTGCGATGGGGTGGATGGGAGGGAGGCTCAAGAGCTATATATATAGCTGATTCATGGTTTTGTACAGCAGAAATTAACAACATTGTAAAGCAATTATGCTCCAAGTTAAATAAATAAATGAAAAGGTGCTAAGGTAGGGATCACAGGTGTATCTGGGGATAGTAAGTGAAGCTGATTGGCTGAAGCAAAGACCCTCTGTTGGCCAAATCTCCTCTTGCCATGGGCAAGGCCTAGCAAGGCGGTAGGGTTGGGTTAAGAGGACCAATGAATAGAAGTGGTCAGGGAGATCTGAGGAGGTGGGAGAGCTGGGGAAAAATGAGTGCCACATTCTCAGTAGAGTCATAGCACAAAGACAGAAAACTCAGTTTCTGCCTTCAAGAGCCAGGAGCTGGCTATTTGCATCCAGAGACAAGAGATCAGGCCACCATAGGATCAGTAACTGGAAGCAACAGCCAAGCTGGGGGTCGTTGGAAATGCTTCTGGCTGCAGCGCCCAGACCTGGCTTTGATCCCTGGGTCAGGAAGATCCCTGGAATAAGGGAATGGCAACCCACTTCAGTAATCTAGCCTGAGAAACCGCATGGAGAGAGGAGCCTGGAAGGCTACAGTCCATGAGGTCACCAAGAGTCAAACATGACTGAACGACTGAGTATACACACAGTGCCCATGTCACAAGTGGCCACCCTGCAGCCACATGGGTGAATGGTGCTGGGGGTTGGAGGCAAATGGTGTTGAGAGGGATGGACCCACTCCTACCCACTGGGGCTAGCTAGCCTCACAGCCACAGGTGACCTACTCACCTGCAAAGGGCCCCCACCTGTGGGACTTCAGAGGCCTCGGAGGATGAATGGAAAATCAGCCCCTGAGACCAGAACAGCCCTTTCAGTCCAGAGCATGGTGACATGGCACCTGGCCCAGAACGTCCATCTGGGCAGCAGCAAGGAAATTGCAGGTCTGAATCTGCTCTTGGCCATTTTCTAGAAATGGCTTCCCTGGTTTCACTTGTTGTTTTTTATGTTCTGTTTTTTTTTTTTTTTTTTTTTAATTTAAAAAAAAAGGAAGGAAAGGAAGGAATATGGCCAATTCTGAGGGCTAATTGCCTTTGCTCTCAACAAGAGCCCATGCTTTTTCCGGCAAACACGCTCTCCTGTTGCCGTGCCGCCAGGCCCACTCTCCGTTTCCAATCAGCCCTGAAAATAGCCCTTGATAGAGATAATAGGAAGAACAAAGAGAAATTTAGAGGAGCAGAGAGAGGAAAGGAAAGTCCTGCCTAACTGGCAGCCCTGAAGTTGTTTTCATAAAGAGCTCTTCAGTCAGTCCCTGGTTTGTCTCCAAACAAAGAGGTGTTCGATAAATCCCAAGAAACAGACTTGGACCAAGCCCAGGGGTTCTTTGACTTTTTTAGGTCATGGACTCTTTTGAGACTCTGGTAAAGCACAGACCCTCTCTCTCACCAGGAAAATGCACATATGCCATATATTAATTCAGGGGCTCAGAGACTCCACTGGAAGCTCCAACCACAGACCCTACAGACCCTAATTAAGAAGCTATGACATAGGCCATCTATATTTTAAAGACGTTCCTACTTATTTCCATCTCTCTCCCTCTATCCCTCTCTCTCTCTGCTTCTCTCTCTCTCTCTCCAAGTATCTGTCTGTTTATAAGGAAAAGGTTGAGTGACATTTCTTCAGGCACAGTCTAAGGGATTTTTAAAAATTCCTCCATTTGAAATTTGGAAGCCTTTGTGCAAATAAGTGAGTGTAGGGTCCAGAGTGGTGCAGGGTGGGGAGGCATGAGGGTGGTTCTCTGTGACCCAGTCTCAGCAAAAACATCACCCAGGAGGTCAATAGTCAGCCCTGGGACTCTCCCCTGCAGGCCTCAGCAAGGACAGGTGTATCACCTAAATGGCTGATAATGACCTCAGGCTCTGGAGGAGTGATGGGAGCCTGAAGCCTCACACCTTGGGAGAATGGGCTATGCCAGGGCTTTTCCAAACTTTACTGTGGATTCAAATCACCTGGAGGCCTTGTTAAAATGCAGATTCTGAGTCAGCAGGCCTGGGATAGAACAGACATCCTCATGTCTAACACATCAGGTAATGTTGATGCCATTTTGAATAATGTGAGTTTATACAATAACCAATTCCATGCTGGGCCTAGGAGCAGGGGCAGAAGAGGAGCTGAGGGATATGAAAGAACTAGAATATCAAAGAAAGAAGATCTCTTAGAAATATTATAGTTCAATCCTACTGTTTTACAGATGGGGATACTGAGTCCCAGAAAGACTTGTTCAAGATTGAACAGCTGGTTGACAGCAGAGCCAGAATGAAAGTATAGGACCACTGATCTCCTGCCCATCTCCACCTTGTCCTGGGATATAGTGAGAGCCGGGTAGGCTTCCTCTCTGGATTCCCAGGTCATCCTGGGCAGTCCTCTGCCTCAGGCCTGCCCTCCAGGAGGCCCCTGCACAGCCTGGCATGGGCCCAGGCACATGCAGGTGTTGGGAGGCATCTGTGATTGGTCCACGAGGGACAGAGAGTGGCTTACCTGGGAGGAGCACTAAGTCAGGGCCGCTCCCAGCCCACTACAGCCTGTCAGCCTAATAGGCCTGCACGAGCGCCTGGGGGAAAGTCAGTTGCAATCAGGCCTAGCTTTGTGGCCACAGACAAATGCAGGGTGTAGGCGGGAGAGCTGGCCTCTGCAAGAAGTCAGCCTGGCCCTGCTGCTCTCTCAAAGAGAACTCACTCCTGGAGAAGGCAGAGATGAAAACCAGACTTTCCCACTGCCAGCACCAGGCCTCTCTTCTATCCTTGTGTCCAAAAACACCATTAAAAAAGATACTGCAGGTCCGCAGAGAACCTGAGCTGCAGATGCGCAGAGGACTGGCAGTCCATAGCCAATGTGGCTCAGCTTTGAACTCCTGGCCTCCAGTCTGTGGTCACAGCCACTGAGTAAATCTGACAGGTCCCTGCTGAAGAAAGAATCTCTCCTCACCCCTGCTGATCCCAGGTCACAAACATCCATTTAAAAGCATCACATGAGAGATTGTTGAGGCCACGCCATGCCCGAGAACATGGGGGAGCCATGCTGTCCTTAAAAACACACACACAGGGAGGCAAGTGTGTATCCCTAAGCAGGGACTCAAATTAATTCCATAGACAAGTAAGTACCTACTGTGTGCTGCTCTGCACTCTTTGCAGGTTCAGGGCATAGGCAGCTGGCCTGAGTGGTCTCATCTCACATAAAATGAAACCACAACTTCTTTGGTCCATTTTCTGCATCCAAAACCCATGGCAGGGGTTTGGGAGTGATGCGTCTAAATGTAAAAGCAAGTGCCTTCAACAGCCTTTCAGAAAACATGCAAGAATCATTTGGAACTCTTCAGTTTCCTCTGTCCCCCTGGAGACCATCCTCTCCACCTCCGGTTGCTCCCAACCATGGAAAGAAAAAGACAAAAGATATCAGCATCTAGGCCACACTTCACAGAATCAGACCTCCATGCCCCCTTCCCCAAGGTGCATGCAAGAGTGACGAGGTCACTCTGAGTCCTCAAGGAGCCTCAGTTCCCTCTGATGTTAGTAGTACCTACTTCTTAGGATTGGTGTGAAAGCCATGAGATCATTCAGGTAACGTACTCAGCACAGGGCTGGCACACAGGAGGCTCTCAGTAAATGGCAGCTATTATGGCTGGGATCCTGATGAAGGGAGTAGAAGGCAAATGCAAGGACCCAAGAGCCACCGTTGTTTCTGGACTCTGCTAGCCCCATATGGCCCACAGAGACAGGCTATATTGGTGAGCCACCCACTGTAGGAGGCGGGGAGACAAGGCGTGAGTGATGCCATTCGGCTGCAAAGGCTGCTGGTATGGATGGTATGCTCTGGTTCATTAAGGCACAATAGAAATTACTTTGTCAATCATCCCTGAGGGAGGGGGTCTGGCAGAAGCTTAAGACTTCACTGGTGCTGCCACTGGAGCTTCGTTTTTTGTACAGACTATTTTTAGCATAAAAAATGTACACTCTGTTATACTGTCAAAACTGACAGATAAGCATTCTCGTGGCACCCACAGACCACGCATTCAATTGGGAAACTGTTAAAACATGTTAGATGAGCTTCTCCCAACCATGGCACAAAAGAGCTGCTACATATCACACACCATGGCCACTGATCTTCATGAGAGCTGCCTCTGCCCTCTACCCTCTGTCTTAGGTGTCCTGACCTCTGAACTCTGCAGCCGGGATTCAGACTTGATTCCATGGTGGGCACCTCTTAGCTGAAGACTCAGCCAGGAGTAACTGAATCCAGGGAGTCCATTGTGGCGAGCATTTGCAAAAAGTATACTACAATTAAGTCTCCTACATATGAACAAGTTCCATTCTGAGAGCATGTTTTAAAGTCCTTTTTGTTTGTTAAGTCTAACAAAGTTAGCCTAGGTATCCAATTAACACAATCAGCTATAAACCTCATGAACAGTATGAAAAGGCAAAAAGAACACTGAAAGATAAACTCCCCCAGTTGGTAGGTGCCCAGTATGCTATTGGAGATCAGTGGAGAAATAACGCTAGAAAGAATGAAGAAACAGAGCCAAAGAAAAAACAATACCCAGTTGTGGATGTGACTGGTAATGGAAGTCATGTCCAATGCTGTAAAGAACAATATTGCACAGGAACCTGGAATGTTAGGTCAATGAATCAAGGCAAATTGGAAGTGGTCAAATAAGAGATGGCAAGAGTGAACATCGACATTTTTAGGAATCAGGGAACTAAAATGGACTGGAATGGATGAATTTAACTCAGATGACCATTTTATCTACTACTGTGGACAAGAATCCCTTAGAAGAAATGGAGTAGCCCTCACAGTCAACAAAAGAAATGCAGTAGTTGGGTGCAGTCTCAAAGATGACAGAATGATCTCTGTTCATTTCCAAGGCAAACCATTCAATATCACAGTAATCCAGGTCTATGCCCCAACCAGTAATGCTGAAGAAGCTGAAGTTGAACAGTTCTATGAAGACCTACAAGACCTTCTAGAACTAACACCCCCCAAAAAATTTCCTTTTCGTTATAGGTGACTGGAATGCAAAGGTAGAAAATCAAGAAATACTTGGACTAATAGGCAAATTTGGCCTTGGAGTACACAATGAAGCAGGGCAAAGGTTAATAGAGTTTTGCCAAAAGAACACACTGGTTATAGCAAACACCCTCTTCCAACAACACAAGAGAAGATTCTACACATGGACATCACCAGATGGTCAGTACCAAAATCAGATTGATTATATTTTTTGCAGCCAAAGATGGAGAAGCTCTGTACAGTCAACAAAAACAAGACTGGGAGCTGACTGTGGATCAGATCATGAACTCCTTATTACCAAATTCAGAGTTAAACTGAAGAAAGGGAAAACCACTAGACCATCCAGATGTGACCTAAATCAAATCCTTATGATTATACAGTGGAAGTGACAAAGGGATTCCAGGGACTAGATCTGATAAATAGAGTCCCTGATGAACTATGGATGGAGGTTCGTGATGTTGTACAGGAGACAGGGATCAAGACCATCCTCATGGAAAAGAAATGCAAAAATGCAAAATGGCTATCTGGGGAGGCCTTACAAATAGCTGTGAAAAGAGAGAAGTGAAAGGCAAAGGAGAAAAGGAAAGATATACCCATTTGAATGCACAGTTCCAGAGAACAGCAAGGAGAGATAAGAAAGCCTTCCTCAGTGATCAATGGAAAGAAATAGAGGAAAACAATAGAATGGGAAATACTAGAGATCTCTTCAAGAAAATTAGAGATACCAAGGGAACATTTCATGCAAAGATGGGCACAATAAAGGACAGAAATGGTATGGACCTAACAGAAGCTGAAGATATTAAGAAGTGGCAAGAATACACAGAGGAACTGGACACAAAAGATCTTCATGACCCAGATAATCATGATGGTGTGATCACTGACCTAGAGCCAGGCATCCTGGAATGCGAAGTCAAGAGGACCTTTGGAAGCCTCACTACGAACAAAGCTAGTGGAGGTGATAGAATTCCAGTTGAGCTATTTCAAATCCTAAAAGATAATGCTATGAAAGTGCTGCACTCAATATGCCAGCAAATTTGGAAAACTCAGCAGTGGCCACAGGACTGGAAAAGGTCAGTCTTCATTCCAATCCCAAAGAAAGGCAATGCCAAAGAATGCTCAAACTACTGCACAATGCACTCATATCACACACTAGCAAAGTAATGCTCAGAATTTTCCAAGCCAGGCTTCAGCAGTACGTCAACTGTGAACTTCCAGGTGTTCAAGCTGGATTTAGAAAAGGCAGAGGGCATGTACACCTGTGGTGGATTCATGTCAATCTATGCCAAAACCAATACAGAATTGTAAAGTAAAAATTAAAAATAAATAAATAAATTAAAAAAAAAAAAAATAGAAAAGGCAGAGGAACCAGAGATCAAATTGCCAACATCCGTTGATTCATCAAAAAAGCAACAGTTCCAGAAAAACATCTACTGCTGTTTTATTGACTATGCCAAAGCCTTTGACTATGTGGATCACAATTAACTATGGAAAATTCTTCAAGAGATGAGAATACCAGACCACCTGACTTGCCTCCTGCGGAATCTGTATACAGGTCAGGAAGCAACAGTTAGAACTGGACATGGAACAACAGACTGGTTCCAAATAGGGAAAGGAGTACACCAAGACTGTATATTGTCACCCTGTTTATTTAACTTATATGCAGAGTACATCATGAGAAATGCTGGGCTGGATGAAGCACAAGCTGGAATCAAGAATGCCGGGAGAAATATCAATAACCTCAGATATGCAGATGATGCCACCCTTATGGCAGAAAGTGAAGAAGAACTAAAGAGCCTCTTGATGAAAGTGAAAGAGGAGAGTGAATAAGTTGGCTTACAGCCCAACATTCAGAAAACTAAGATCATGGCATCTGGTCCCATCACTTCATGGCAAATAGATGGGGAAACAATGAAAACAGTGAGAGACTATTTTGGGGGGGGGTCCAAAATCACTGCAGATGGTGACTGCAGCCATGAAATTAAAAGACACTTGCTCCTTGGAAGAAAAGTTATGACCAACCTAGTTAGTATATTAAAAAAGCAGAGACATTACTTTGCCAAAAAATAATAGTCAAAGCTATTACTGTCTAATCAAAGCTATGGTTTTTCCAGTAGTCATGTATGAAGGTGAGAGTTGGACTATAAAGAGAGCTGAGTGTAGAAGAATTGAGGCTTTTGAAATTTGCTGTTGGAGAAGACTCTAGAGAGTCTCTTGGATTGCAAGGAGATCCAACCAGTCCACCCTAAAGGAAATCAGTCCTGAATGTTCAATGGAAGGACTGATGCTGAAGCTGAAATTCCGATATTTTGGCCACCTGATAAGAAGAACTGACTCATTGGAAAAGACCCTGATTGGGAAACACTGAAGGCAGGAGGAGAAGGGAACAACAGGGGATAAGATGGTTGGATGGCATCACCGACTCAATAGACATGAGTCTGAGTAAACTCCAGGAGTTGGTGATGGACAGAGAGGCCTGGAATGCTGCAGTCCGTGGGGTCACAAAGAATCGGACACGACTGAGCAACTGAACTGATAATAGGTTTATAATACTTTTCACACAAATAATACAGAAAAAGACAAACAGAAAAAATAAGAAAACATTTTTAATCTTATAGTACAGCACCTTGAACAGTACAATAGTTGGCATACATACATTCGCATCTTTGAATGTTTCCAACTTGAAGGATCATACGCAAAGGACTTACTATTCAGGTAAGAGATGTGTACTATAGGTAAGATGGGCGAGTGGTAGAACTCCGTAGTCTCTGGCGGCTTGGCCAAAGACCCGTGATTTCTCATCGTCCAGTCTCACAGCCCTGACCGCCCACCCCCTCCACCCCACCCCGCCCTTGGTCTCACCCCATAAGAGCCACTGTACAGGGCAAGAAACTCAGCTCATCTATCAAACAAGAAGATCTGAATCAGCCCATTTCTCAGATCCTCTTGACGCAAAGGAATTCTTTGTTTGGTTAATTGTCTTGACATTTTCATTTTTGTGTCCTATCTTCCTCCACTCACTATGTTCCTGTGACAAATCCTGGCATTAATGCTGTATTTTTCCCAAAATGCTTTTTCCCTTCTCAGTATCCAGTAAGTTCTACTCACTCTCCAGAGCTCTGCAGGAATGTCCCTTCCACAGCCAGACTATCTCTGGCCACCCAGCTGAAGACAGTTCTTGTAGGATTCACACTCAGAGAGTCCTGCACTTTTCCTTCAGGGATGGCTTATTTGTCTCCCTTGTTAGCTTGCAAGGTCCCTGAGAGTGGGGATATGCCTCTTTGCTTCTGCTTATAAGGTCTGCCACGGAGTCTAGCATAGCGATTCATTAAGTGATGATCACTGAGTCAAATGTATGAAGGAAGGATGGCTGGCTGGATGAATGCAAAACGAATACTTAAAGAGGCCCAAAGACGATCTGTAAGAGACATAGGTTCAATCCCTGGGTCAGGAAAATCCCCTGGAGGAGGGAATGGCTACCCACTCCAGTATTCTTGCCTGGAGAATCCCATGGACAAAGAAGCCTGGCGGGCTACAGCACATAGGGTCACAAAGAGTCAGACACGACTGAAGCGACTTAACACCCACACAAGGATGATTTGGTTTTCCCTGGTGACTCAGCAATAGAGTCTATCTGCAATGCAGGAGACACAGGAGATGAGGGTTCAATCCCTGGGTCAGGAAGATCCCCTGGAGGAGGAAAGAGCAACCCACTCCAGTATTCTTGCCTGCGAAAACCCATGGGCAGAGGAACCTATCCATAAGGTTGCAGAATCAATCGGACAGGACTGAGCAACTGAAGAGGAGCAAGCAAGGATGGTCTAGGCTGAAAGCCTCCAAAATTCTTCACATTCCTTAATCCATTACTTTCATCCTAAAAAAGAAAGAATCTTTTATCATTTAAAACAGGTGTAATGCATGCCTATTTGTGGGTGTGGGGGGGGGTTGGGGGGGATGAATAAATGCAATCATCTGCCCTTTGGAATGATTTTAAAAGGGTCCAGAGAAGGGGAGGACCCCAAAATATCTTTCAGACATGGAGGGGGTACAAGCCAATCCATGAGAGGCCACCTTAAGTCTTGACAACCTAATTCCTAGGATTTGCAGTCTGCTCCTGGGACTTCCCTAGTGGCTTAGACGGTAAAGCATCTGTCTACAATGCGGGAGACCTGGGTTCAATCCCTGGGTTGGGAAGATCCCTTGGAGAAGGAAATGGCAATCCACTCCAGTACTATTGCTTGGAAAATCCCATGGACAGAGGAGCCTGGTAGGCTACAGTCCATGGGGTCACAAAGAGTCAGACGCGACTGAGCGACTTCACTTTCACTTTCCTGACAAATGACAAACGCGGAGGGCTAGGTGAGCCCAGCAGGAGCCTCCCTCTCGCGGGCTCCTGTCACATGTCAGGTGACTGTCACAGAGGGGACCTTCCCTTGCTTCTCCTCCTCACTCCCCCGCAAAGTGAGCCCCCAGCTCTCTCTAGCATGACCCTAACCAGATCCATGACTGGGCATCCTCAGTCAAGGCTCCTCAGTGCTTTTCTTGGCCATGGATTATAGGAATAGTATTTTTCAACAAGAGAGCAGATTAAGAAAGGTACCATCACATCACATAGTGAGAATAAAGACGTGAGGAAAAGCAGAGGAGAAATAGTGAAGGGCAGCGCCAGCTGCCTGCTGCAGACGGCTTTGGACCTGGGCCCATTTATTTGTTCATCTGCGTCACTCTGCCTCCCCAAAGGGACCAGGCACAGTGATAGGTACCGGCTGGGGAAGGAGGAGAGCTGTGTCCTGGCTGACACTCTAAGGCAGGCCCTTGTGTTACTGCAACCTCTGGTCAGCTGGCCTCACACTTGAAGCTCTCCAGCAAGTCTACTCTCAGGTCTGGCACCCCCGGAACATTCTTCTCTCTCTGAGATGGGGAAATTGCTAAATAAGAGTGCAGTCAGGCATGCTGGCAAATGGACCATCAAGGACTGGATTAGAAGGAAGAGAAGAAGCACCAGGCCACACCCGTACGAGAACAAAACAGGGAAGAGATGGGAGGCGGGGGGTGGGGGTAGGGGGCGAAGGTCCAGAAACCTTGACAGCAACTGCTTCTTGTAGAGCAGAGGACATCAGAACTTGCTGGAACCCAGAGATCCATCCCCAGGGAAAGGAGTGGAGGGGGATAAAACCCCCAGTCATCTCACAAGTCCCCAAGATGCAGAAAACCCTGACAGGAGAAGGTGAGGGGAGGCCAAGAGACAAGGCAGCAGAGAGAACAGAGCCAGAGAGTTCAACAAGCAAAAGCTGCCACGCAGGTCGTCATCAGGATGATACTGGCCTCCTCCGAGTGGACACAGCCTTGCCCGGGCCCTGTACAGTCACCAGTCTCCTCCTGTGAGGCGTTCACTACCGAGAGCTATAGAGGGTCCCAGATTTCATCCTCTTGCAAACTCACAATGTAGCCACAGCTTTACAGTTGTGGGTAGGAGACTCTTGGGCCAGAAAGAAAACTCTTTATCTCTCACAGTCGTTGAGCAGGCAGCATCAGTATCGCATTTGCATTGGTGCCCCTGGTCCACCCAAGGGGACGATGTGGGTTGGGAGGCGTCCAGGGAATGTGGCGCACACTGGAGGTTTGCTTCACACCTGATGGAATCTAAGCTTAGGAAACTTGAACCTTTTAAAACAGGCATAAGCTTACCTGAGGGAGATATTATCTTAACTGGAGGTAAAAATACCTGCCACCTGCTCCTTACCCCAGGGGGAGACACTGTCTGCTTCTTCCAGTGCTGCCTGCTATACGAAAATCCCCTAAGACAGGATCTAGAACAAAGGCTGTCAGTGCCTCTGCTGACAAGACTTGCAGGAATGCAAGAAACTTCCCAGAGAATGGTCCATCCACACTCACAAACTGCAGAGACACAGAGCCCTACCCTCCCAGGATAGCTCTCATCTCTTCCCTAGAGAGAGCAGAGGCTGGAACAGGCAGGGATGACTCAGGAAGGGGAAGTCCTTGAGCCTGGTCTTGAGGGATGGCCTGATCCCATTCTCTGGGGTGGCCTGTCCTGGAGAATGCCTCCTCCAGATTCCACTCTAAAACACGGATCAGCCAGGGTCCAGAGAAGCAAGGAACTATGGGTAAGCAAATAGAATTTCCCCTGTCCTCCCCCAGAACGAGAGATGTTCTGCGTACTCTGTTGCTTCAGTCGTATCTGACTGTTTTGCGATCCTGTGAACTGTAGCCCACCCGACTCCTCTGTCCATAGGATTCTCCAGGCAAGAATCCTGGAATGGGTTGTTATGCCCTCCTCCAGGGGATCTTCCTGACCCAGGGATCGAACCCACGTCTCCTGTGTCTCCTGCACTGGCAGGCAGATTCTTTACCACTAGCACCACCTGGGAAGCCCAAGAGATGCTCTAGTTTTTGTGTTTTTTTTTAACTTTTTAATTTTATATTGGTATATAGCTGATAAACAATGTTGTGACAGTTTCAGGTAGATAGCAAAGGGACTCAGCAGTACATATACACGTATCCATTCTCCCCCAAACTCTCCTCCCATCCAGGCTGCCACATGACATTGAGACTGTTCCCTGTGTTACACAGTAGACCCTTGCTGGTTATCCATTTTAAATACAGCAGTGTGTACATGTCCATCCCAAACTCCCTAACTATCCCTTTCCCCCATCCTCCCCAACCCCCTGGCAACCATAGAATTGCCTAGAATCTGAATCACATTTGAGGCCATTCTCTCGCCACTGAATGAACACCCCTTACAGCTCTCGATCTCCTTCCACTCTGTCTGTGGCATACGGCACTCCACCCTCGAGTAACAGCGTCTCCAGAGTTCTCCAAATACGGCCCAGAGGCTCCTGCTCTCCAGGTTCACCCACAGAAGCAGAAAGAGGGGGAAGGGGGCCTGCAAATGTGCCTTTCTCTTCACCACAGGCAAATGGTGAGATGTTTAGAACTGGGTCACCTGGCTTATCTTCTGCCCTCACTGAGATTAATTCACAAATGTCGCATTCAGAAGGCAGGCCAGATGCCATTTCAGTGCCTCTTTGGATCATTTCGCCTTTTCCTTACAGGCCCCACCCAGCAGCCGGGACCGTCACAGTCACTCATCTGAATTTTAAATAAGTCACAGCTCATTGAACCACCTGCCCTTTCTCCCCAAATTCGGACCAGGGGTGCACAGGCCACAGCACAGGATCCCCGTCTGACGTGTCTGCTCCTAGACCTGCTCCTAGACCTGCTCCTAGGAGCTCCCTGGAGGTTTCCACAAGCCCCTAATCTTCTGTCCCTCACCCCAGGATCTCTTAAACAAATGTTATATGATCAATTATTTCATTGGCCTATTTAATTGATTTATATGCACTTTTAAAAGCTTTACACTGCACAGGGAAACACATCTATCATAATCCTTGATTGAACTGGAAAAAGGAGAAGGGAGAGGGAATTAAAACTTATTGAGCGCTTATTATGTGCCAGGTAATACACAAGCTACTTTGCATACATTACTGAGTTTAATCCTCACAACTGCCTTGTGAAGTGAGTATTTTTTTTTTCCCTACTCAGTAGATGAGGAGACTGAGCCCTGTAGAGGTGAAAGGACCTGCCCAGAGTTACAGAGCATCAGCTGGAAGAAGCAGGACTCAACTGCAGTTCTGAGTCCAAGCCAATATCTACCTCAGGATTTAAATATCAAATGTTTCTGTAAAAAGTTATGAATAAGAAATTTTACCCATTATCGTAGCATGGTTTCATTGAGGAAATAAGATCCGGTTGGCACTGCTTCCCTGAACTACATCTTTTACTACAACTGAAGGTGCCCAAGTGCACTGGTTCACACCAGTGTGAGGAGGGGAGGCAGGAGGAAGGGACAGCTCAGGGATAAGGTGGGTTGCCATTTCCTTATCCAGGGAATCTTCCCGACCCAGGGATCGAACCTAGGTCTCCGCATTGTAGACAGACACTTTGCCGTCTGAGCCACCAGGGAAGACTCTAGAAGCTAAAGTGGTGCTCAGAGCCTGAAACAGCCAGTTAGGCACTGCCCTGAGCTGGCAGAACAGATGCAAGTGCTGGTGTCTGGGCAGGGTCCAGGGGAAGGGACAGCCGGCCTGAGGCCTGAGCGATAAGAGGAGAAGCCCTTTACCTTCCTTTCATGACACAGGTGAGCATCATCAATCAAATCACGTGGAGCCCCAAGACCAAAGTAAGGCTTGGTCTACTAGTCTGCATTCTCCAGAGAAGCAGGACCAATAGGATGAGATGATACATAGACAGACAGACATATAGACAGATAGATAGGATATATATACAGAGAGAGGTTAAAAGGAATTATAAGGAACTGCTTAGTGACATTATAGAGGCTGACAAGGCCCAAGAACTACAAATTTACAAGCTGGAGATCCAGAAGAAAGCAATAGTAAAGTTCCATTTCAAGTTCAAAGGCCCAAGAAGCAGAAGAGCCAATGGTGTAAATTCCAGTCTGAGTCGAAAGGCAAGAGAAGGCCAATGTCTCGATTCAAAGGCGGTCCGGAAGAAAAGCATTCCTTCTTATTCACAGGGAGGTCAGCATTTTTGTTCTATTCAGACCTTCAACTGATTGGATGAGGCCCACTCACATCAGGGAGGGCAATCTGCTTTACTCAGTCTATCAGCTCAAATGTCAGTCTCATTCAAAACACCTTCACATACCCAGAACACATCCAGAATATTGTCTGACTGAATATCTAAGCACCCCGTGGTCCATCAAGTTGACACATAAAATTAAACATCACACTTGGGAGAGTATTTACCCCTTTACTAAGTAGAACCAAACTGCTGAGTTTTTTGACTTCCGCATCTATTTTGTAGTTTTTCTGTCTCTTATTACCAGACTGTCACTGCTGATACCCATGGCCCTGGCCCATGGAAGGACCTCTCCTCACTTCTAATGCACTCTGGGTTTGAAAACAAGAGGGCTGCTCTAGCTGGAATTTAAGAACTTGAATGAATACACAGATTTGGAGGTAAAATGCTTGAGATGTAGAGCAAATATTTTGTGACATCTCTTTTATCTTCTCAAAGGGAACTTTTTTCACGTCTATTCTGATTCTTAAAGCTGTGATCTAGATAAGGCAAGTTACCAGATAATATGAAGACTTTCTGTATGAGGACTGAAATAATAATAGAGGGCAAGTCATAGATAGCAATGTTTTGACAACTTCAGGGGGCAATTTGGTATTCAGGAATCACAAAACACAACAAATGTGAAAACAGGCAGCTAAACAAAACTGATCCTCCTAGCTTTTTTTGGTCTCTTTAAATTATCCCAGGGAGAATAATGTCTTCCAAAGCCAACAAAATGAATCTTCACTGTGACTTCTCAGGCAATAAGCTAGTCAGGTCCTAACCAAAGAGTTTCTGGAAACAATGGGTTTTTACTCTTAAAAATAGTCAGAGTATTCAATACTTAACACACACACAAGAAGTAGCAACCATTCAGCTTGGCACCATTTTATCAAGTGTGAGTGTCAAATTTTTTATAGCTTCAAATTAACAACAAGGAACTGTAATTTTTGTGTTTGTTTGTTTAAAAGACCAGTGGAGATTTTTCTTTTTGCTTGTTTAAGCTTCATTTAATTCAAGCTCCAATCTGCCCCTCTTTGATTGCATTTCCAAATCCTAAATAAAAGTGATAACTCTTTCTGCCAATTGTAACAAACTGCTGGTGCCAGTTATTGCTTTTGGAAAAAAAAAAAAAGGCAAAAGCAAAAAAAAGAAAAAAATCTCTTAATACTTAGCTGACAGCTTTATCCAAAAAGGGGGAGAAAACCCTGGCCTTTCAAAGCCACCCGATATATTTGTAACAACCTCTTTACTGAGTTCATGTATCTTCTTTATTGTTCTTCATAAACAGGCTATTGGATCTCTCTAGCTTGCAATGTGAAAAATGAAAGAATTTCCTCCCATCCATGCCTCTCTCATCTCATAATTGTTTTGTTCTGAGAGGTAGGGGAGACCCGTATAAATGTCTCTGCTATTTTATTTGTCCTCTCCAAGCCCATTCATGCTTTTCTCCAGGGCTTTTGACTCCTGCTCTGTTTCTGCCTGAACCTCCATCTGCTTACTGTTCTCCGCATCAAACCCCACTAAAGTGTTTGAGATTTCATTTCAGAGGGTGATGTAAGAGAGATAAGAGTCAAAGGCATTTGAAAAGCCACTTTCCAGCGTGTCTGTGCTGGGTAGGTTGGAGGGGGAAGCACAGCTCACCTGACATCACAGAGAACATCCTGGCTCAGGTCTGCAGCATCCACTTCTCTTCTCTGTTCTTTCCGGAGGGCCCTGCGGCTGTGCCTTCTGCTCCTGCGGTTGCAGCTTCAGAGGCTTCTCCATCTCTCTGAGCTCCAGCCTCATCGCCATCCCCCTGAAACCGAGGTCCGCCCACGACAAGAACAGCCCTTGTCAGGAACAGGCAGGTCTGACAGCCTGTGGAGTGGCTTGTTGGGGAAAAGGCAAAATTTTTCAATGTGGTACATTGTCCTATAAAGGTAGGAGATGCCCACTCCAGGAAGAGGTTGTGGAAAGGAGTCTGGAGTGGGTGGAAGCTCTTCACTAAACTTTGATTCCTTAATGATATGCATCAGAGTCAGCATCTCAGACTTGAGTACTGGAGCAGCCCTACGTAAAGGAGAAAAAAAAAACATGAATACTCATTAGTCAGGCTTGGCTGTGATACTGCTATGTAACAAATAATCCTCAAATCTCAGTGGCTTACAACAGACATTTCTTTCTTTTCACTCTTGGATCCATAGGTTAGCTAGACTCGGCTGGACTTGGATTAGGTCTGTTCCATGTATGTCTCCATCATGGAACTGTGAATTACACAGGATATATGGATCTCATGGTGCAGACAGGAGCAGCAGAGGGCAAACTCAAACATTCAAGCCTGGGCACACCCCCACTTCTGTACACTGGTTACATGGCCACACTGGAAGTAAGTGAGGCAAATATACAAATATACACTATCCTAAGGAGGAAGAGACAGAGAAGACAATGGCACCCCACTCCAGTGCTCTTGCCTGGAAAAGCCCATGGACGGAGGAGCCTGGTGGGCTGCAGTCCATGGGGTCGCTAAGAGTCGGACATGGCTGAGCGACTTCACTCTCACTTTTCACTTTCATGCATTGGAGAAGGAAATGGCAACCCACTCCAGTGTTCTTGCCTAGAGAATCCCAGGGATGGCGGAGCCTGGTGGGCTGCCGTCTATGGGGTCGCACAGAGTTGGACACGACTGAAGCGACTTAGCAACAGTAGCAGCAGCAAGGAGGAAGAGAAAGGGATACTGAGTGATGATTTGTTCAATAACAATCCTGTCACCACAAATACACACACATATACACAGGGTCAGAGAGAACTTCTTTCCAGGGAGGCAATAAATCCTGCAGAACAGAAGTTGCTTGCTTTTCCTATCTACGCCTGGCTATTAGCAGCAGCTCAACAAAGATATTTTTGGATGTGGGACTGAAAGTAACTTTAAATGCCACTTAGTCCTACATCTTCACCAAGGGAAGTTTTTAGTAACAGCTCCCATGATGGGAGGCCACATCCTTCAAAGAAATCCATTCCAAGCACACAAAATGAGTCTCTACAGTACGACAATGCCTCAGATGTTAGTGGCCAGCTCTTAGGGTATCACCTAAGCCTTTCCTTTTCCAAGTGAAAATCCCTGCGTTTCTTTCCCTCAAGGCCCATGGTTTGCAGTCAGGCTCCTCCAGGCACGTGCTCTTTGTTAACGCATTTCTTATATTGAGAACCCAGCCCAGAACGCCAGAACCACAACATTGTGTTGGCAGAGTGGGGTGATCCTTTCCCCCTTCCCAAAGAGGGACCACTCAGGTTGAGCTTAAAATCATCTCAAGTCAAGACACTCTTACAAGTGTTGCTAAACCACTCATTGGTCAGCTGCATATGGATTGCTCATGACATGACCTGCTTCTGTAAGATGCTGGGGACACAGTGGTCAACAAAGCTGACATACATGGTCCTGGCTCTCATGGAGGCTATTTGGACAGACAGAGAAGAAATAAGTAAAGAAACAAAAAAAAAAAATAGAAAATGGAATAGACAGTGGGAAGAAGGAAAAGGGAAAGCTGTGTGAGATAAAATGGCAGGGGAAGGCCCCTCCAAAAAGGCGGATCCTGAAGCCCAGGAAGAGGGCCAACAGGAAGACGGCAAAGAGGACCCCCGGAAGCTGCCTGGGCAGGAGGCAGCCCTTGGGGTTGAAAGATGGAGATGCGAAGGCAGTTGAAGGCAATGTGGCAGGCCCTGGTGAACAGGGGAGAGGCACAAAAAACAGGCGGAGGGTCAGCAGGTCTGTTTGGCCGCGAAGGCCGCAGGGTTAATTCCGAGAGATTGATGCTTTAAGCAGCAAAGGGCATGATGCGACATGGATCTTGAACGAGGTCCCTGGCATTCCGAGTGTGTGCATCTGAGTGTGAGTATCTGTGCACGTGGATCCATGCAGTCCTTGATGGAAAGAGGGCACAGCTGGAAAATTGATGCCATCCCAACTGAGTTTCTCTTTGTAAATATGTGTCCCATGATCCAGCCTGTTGGTCAATAGCCAGCTTTTTCTCATGTCTCTGTGCCTCCAACATGGGTCAGGCCAGGAGGAAATGTGACTCAGGTGAGCAGCAGACCCTCAGGCACATCACCTGAGATAGAAAAAGTACAAAATTCTGACAGAAGAACTTTAAAGCAGAACCTTCAGCAGCCATGATTTTCAGGAACAAATGGTTCGCTTCTTTCTAAACAGCCAGCCCAATGTCGAGGAACATATCCTGGGTGATGAGCAACAGGGGTACAAACCATACCCTCAGGAAACAGAAAGGCAAAGCACTATCCTAACCAGATGAGCCGGAGCCCACCTGCAGTTACCAGACACCCCTGGAGTCTTGTCCAACAGGGAGGTGGAGGGCTCTGTGCTGTCTTTCTGCCAGACTCACCAGCGTGTGCATGTGACCCCCCACTTGGTGGGCTGGTGCTCTGCCCTCCAGGGTAGCCCTGCTTCCACCTTCTCCACCAGGCATCACCACGGGCCACCACACAGGTCTGGACCACAGGGACAGGACTGGAGGAGACCAGAGGACCAGTGAGGAAGTAGGGGGCCCTTTGAGCAGAGCCCAGGGTGCAAGGACACTTGAGAATCTGACCTATGGGGATAAAGGAGTAGCTGTCAGCACAGATGAGACAGGCAGAGGAAGTGCTATGGACAATCAGAGGCTGAAAGTTACAAGAGCCCACATGCAGGAGGGTTCTTATATATGCAGGAGATACCTGCTGATCTGCTAGGAGGCCAGGAAGACCTGGCAAGGCTCACCTGACCAAAAAAATATATATAGATAGATATAGATATCAATAGATATAGATTATACAGATAGATAGAGATACTGATACAGGTGTACTTTCCCCAGAAAGCACCTATTTTTTCAGTGAGTGACCTTCCCCAAGGAGAAAGGTACTCTGGAAAAGAGGGTAATGACTGAGACCCACACTTGGGGGTGGGCACAGCTTTTGTGGAGAACAGAGGTAAGTTCAGTTCAGTTCAGTCGCTCAGTCATGCCCAACTCTTTGCAACCCCATGGACTGCAGCACGCCAGGCTTCCCTGTCCATCACCAACTCCCAGAGCTTACTCAAACTCATGTCCATCGAGTAGGTGGTGCCATCCAACCATCTCATCCTCTGTATCCCCTTATTCTCCTGCCTTCAATCTTTCCCAGCATCAATGTATTTTTCCAATGAGTCAGTTCTTCGCATCAAGCGGCCAAAGTCTTGGAGTTTCAGCTTCAGCATCAGTCCTTCCAATGAATATCCAGGGTTGATTTCCATTAGGATTGACTGGTTTGATCTCTTTGCAGTCCAAGGGATTCTCAAGAGTCTTCTCCAGCATCACAGAGGTAAAGAGAGGACCAAAAGATGCTCTGTCTTATCCCTTGCTTTTCTCTGCCTCCTCCCCCACCCAGCCTCAGGAAGATTCTGCCTTCATCTCGTCATGTCCTTCTTCCTTACTTCAGCCTCCTGATCTTGCCTGAGTAACACAAAGACTTCAAGGGTCAAATCCAAGTAATCAAGAAGGAGGTATTTCAAACTTCTTATCCTCATTACACTTTTCAGAGAGAAAACAGGTTTTAAAGCAACATGTATGGTATAATCCTACCTTTAAAAATATATTCAGCCCAGTTCAGTTCAGTCACTCAGTCATGTATGACTCTTTGCAACCCCATGAACCGCAGCACGCCAGGCCTCCCTGTCCATCACCAACTCCTGGAGTCCACCCACACCCATGTCCATTGAGTCGGTGATGCCATCCAACCATCTCATCCTCTGTCATCCCCTTCTCCTCCTGCCCTCAATCTTTCCCAGCATCAGGGTCTTTTCCAGTGAGTCAGCTCTTCGCATCAGGTAGCCAAAGTATTGGAGTTTCAGCTTCAATATCAGTCCTTCCAATGAACACTCAGGACTTTCGAATCCTTTCGAATCCACTGGTTGGATCTCTTTGCAGTCCAGGGGACTCTCAATAGTCTTCTCCAGCACCACAGTTCAAAAGCATCAATTCTTCTGCACTCAGCTTTCTTTACAGTCCAACTCTCACATCCATACATGACCACTGGAAAAACCATAGCCTTGACTAGATGGACCTTTGTTGAAAGTAATGTCTCTGCTTTTTAATATGCTGTCTAGGTTGGTCATAACTTTCCTTCCAAGGAGTAAGCATCCTTCAATTTCATGGCTGCAATCACCATCTGCAGTGATTTTGGAGCCCAGAAAAATAAAGTCAGCCACTGTTTCCATTGTTTCCTCATCTATTTGCCATGAAGTGATGGGACCAGATGCCATGATCTTAGTTTTCTGAATGTTGAGCTTTAAGCCAACTTTTTCACTCTCCTTTTTCACTTTCATCAAGAGGCTCTTTAGTTCTTCTTCACTTTCTGCCATAAGGGTGGCGTCATCTGCATATCTGAGGTTATTGATATTTTTCCAAGCGATCTCAATTCCAGCTTGTGCTTGTTCCAGCCCAGCGTTTCTCATGATGTACTCTGCATAGAAGTTAAATAAGCAGGGTGACCATATACAGCCTTGACGTACTCCTTTTCCTATTTGGAACCAGTCTGTTGTTCCATGTCCAGTTCTAACTGTTGCTTCCTGACCTGCATACAGGTTTCTCAAGAGGCAGGTCAGGTGGTCTGGTATTCCCATCTCTTTCAGAATTTTCCACAGTTTATTGTGATCCACACAGTCAAAGACTTTGGCATAGTCAATAAAGCAGAAGTAGATGTTTTCCTGGAACTTTCTTGTCTTTTTGATGATCCAGTGGATGTTGGTAATTTGATCTCTTGTTCCTCTGCCTTTTCTATATTATTTATTACTAAAGTGGGCAGAGCATTTCTATGTGCTTATATAGAGACAGGGATGGAGAAGGCAATGGCACCCCACTCCAGTACTCTTACCTGGAAACTCCCATGGATGGAGGAGCCTGGTAGGCTGCAGTCCATGGGGTCACTGAAAGTTGGACACGACTCAGTGACTTCACTTTCACTTTTCACTTTCATGCATTGGAGAAGGAAATGGCAACCCACTCCAGTGTTCTTGCCTGGAGAATCCCAGGGACGGCAGAGCCTGGTGGGCTGCCATCTATGGGGTCGCACAGAGTCGGACACAACTAAAGCGACTTAGCAGCAGCAGCAGCAGCAGAGACAGGGGAAAAAGTCTGATAGAAAACAGAGGATTTTTAGGGCAGTGAAACTCTGTATGGCGCTAGAAGAGTGGGCTTGTGTTGTTTAGTCACTAAGGCATGTCTGATGCTTTGTGACCCCATGGACTGTAGCCTGCCAGGCTCCCCTGTCCATGGGATTTCCCAGGCAAGAATACTAGAGTGTCTCCTTCCCCAGAGGATCTTCCCCACCCAGGGATTGAACCCGAGTCTCCTGCTCGGCAGGTGGATTCTTTACCACTGAGTCACCAGGAAAGCCCCGCATGTCATTATGCATGTTTCCAAATCCGTAGAGTGTACACCAGAAGTGAACCCTGATGTAAGTGACCCCACGGGCTCTGGGTGATAATGATGCATCGGTGTAGGTTCATCAACAACACCTGTCCCCTCGGGGAGGTTGATTATGGGGGAGGCTGTGCATGTGCGGGGAGGGGGGCACGGAATATGTGGGAGCTCTCCGTACCTTCCTCTCCATTTAAGAGTGAACCGAAAATCACATTAGCTTTTTCCTTTAAAAGTAAAATCTTTTATATGGAATCTAGAAAAATGGACCTGATGGACCTATTTGCAGGGCAGGAATAGAGAATGGAAATGTGGACTTGGTGGGTAGGGAGAGCAGGGCAGGATGAATGGAGAGAAGAGCACTGCTATACACACACTACCATGTATAGCTAGTGGGGAGACGCTGTATAGTTCAGGGAGCCCAGCTCAGTGCTCTGGGATGACCTAGGTGGGTGGGATGGGGGGCGGGCCGCCAGAGGCACACTCCCGAGGAAGGGGAGATGTGTGTGTGTGTGTGTGTGTGTGTGTGTGTGTGTGTGTGTGTGTAAGTCACTCAGTCGTGTCCAAGTCTTTGTTACCAGATGGACTATACAATCCATGGAATTCTCTGGGCCAGAATACTGGAGTGGGTAGCTGTTCCCTTCTCCAGGGGATCTACCCAACCCAGGGATCGAACCCAGGTTTCCCACATTACAGGCAGATTCTTTACCAGCTAAGCCACCAGAGAAGCCCCAGATATATGTATACATATAGCTGATTCACTTTGCTGTACAACAGAAACTAACACAACATTGTAAAGCAATTATACTCCAATACAAAATAAAAATTACCTTATGTATTTAATGTATACATACATAATTTTTATATTTGTAGAAGCTTAGCAGATATTTATCAGACAGATCACAGTCTTCTGAGTTCATTCACTCCCTTGGATATTTACAGGGACCTCCTATGAGAGTCACTTTACCAAAAGTGAGCATTAGAATTTAATTAATTTAATATAAGTGATTTTCTTTCTTCATTCTCTCTTCTTTGCTTATCTCCATTTTCTCATTTTTTAAGTCAACATGTAGTGATAATGAAAGTGAAAATGTTAGTCACTCCATTGTGTCCAACTCTTTGCGACCCCATGGACTGCAGCCTGGCAGGCTCCTCTGTCCATGGAATTCTCCAGGCAAAAATACTGGAGCGGGTTGCCATTTCCTCCTCCAGGGAATCTTTCCAACCTAGGTATCGAACCCGGGTCTCCTAGCAGTGCAGGCAGAGTCTTTACCATCTGAGCCACCAGGGAAGCCCCATAGTGATAATGAACCAAAGCAAAAGAGCTTCAGAATGGTTCTCCACCCTCTGCTCCTGCTTCCTTCTCCAGCTCTCATAGCCCAGGCTAGGCACCTGGTGGAGAGGCCTCAGACTTCTGCTATAGTATTTGAATGGGAAGTCCCTGCTCCGCTCTTGGCCCTAGAATCCCCTTGTAGCCCAGAGGAAGCCCCACTCAGCCTCCCCAGCCCCCTCCAGGAACACTGAGGGCTAGGATTTGGGTGGCTGTGCAGAGCCCTGTCATCTCACCACGGTAATATGGTTCTCAGTTCATGCAGCACTGGAGAGGCAACAAAGGACATAAATGGAATTTCTGCTCAGTGAGTTGATGATAATAATAAATAAGGCCTTTTCTCCAAAGGCTTGAAATCTGTTGGCTCATTTCAATGCACAAAATTATTCATTTAAAAAATCCTCCCCACAGACTTGAAGTAGGTGGGGGATTAATAATCATTAACCCCATTTTGCAGATGGAGAAATCAGGACCCAGCAGGAGCTGGAGCTCATAACCACCGGCAGAGCAGGTGTCCTGCCTCCCTGGCCAGCACCCTATGTGAAGAGGGGGCAATCGTAGCCTCAATCTGGCACTGGAACCCAGGCCCAGAAAGTGATCCTTGCATCCCCGAGAGTCCAGGCTGCATTCTCCACCTCATCCTCTAAAGGCATCCCTCCTCGGACCCAGAGCTCCCGGAGGACCCTAAAATCATCTCTTCCTCTCTCTCTGTCCTCCCAAGACTGAACAGACAGAGGGCAGAGTCAACACACCCCTTCTGCCACCCTGACACTGACTGTGCTCAGGACTGGGCCCCCAAAGGCTCCCGATGCTTGGTGATGGATGCTGCACGGATCAGCTGAACAGTGGCAGAATATCTTCTCTGGTCCCGGCTCTTATATTTGACAGGAGAACACCGCCCAGGGAGGCTGAGGCCGTCATGTGGCTCCGAGCAGGGAGAGGACATCCTTCTCCAGCTCTGCCTTTGCCTGTCAGAGCTTCCAGCCTCAGGTAACCATGGTAATCACCAGTATTAACCACGGCAGAGACAGGAGCCTCAGCAGGCCGGCCCTGACCTGCTCCCACAGCAAACGGTGAGCCGGCTTCCGGCCGCACGTCGGGTGTCCGATCGCCCCTCTGCTGCCGGTGTGTCTACTAAACCCAGGACTCAGGGCTGGAGGAAGAGAACAGGCCCTAAACCTCTCCCACCGCGAGCAGAGCCTGAGTCAGCCAAAGGTCAAGGATGTGGCCTAAGGATGCAGCCACGATGGTGGTGGCCGAGGAGCAGGCCTTTGTGCCCTGCACTTCCTGTCTTGTCCCAGCCCTGCCTCCAGAGATGGCAGCCACCAGCCGTCACCATGGGAGGCCAGTCTGACCTGAACTCGTGGGAGAGCTTCGTGGCCGGAAATTAGGGGCATGCACAAGTAACCTTTTGCTGCCCTTGACCTGAGGGCCATGCCAAAAAGGCCACGGCGAAGCCATTCTTGCGAAACGTGGGTGCTGCCTCTCTGACCCACCCCCACGGTGCTCATCAGCTCCAGGGGCGCCGCGTTTGCGACATCAGGAGACCCTATCCCCAGGTCTCTGACACCAGCTACTACTCATCCTCTCAGTCCAGCCTCAGTTTTTTCCTAAACCTACTCCTCATCCTTCCCTCCTATGAAGCACTAAACTTTCCCCTCGCCCCGCCCCAGGTGGCAGAGAGCTGAGAATCTGCGCAGAACAAGGGACCTGTCCCTTGCAGCTCCGAGGGCCAGGGCAAGCTCCCCGCGGGGGACACAGAAGGCCTTTGCCGGGTCCTCGGACACGGGGAGCAAAGGACAGCTGCTGAAAGCCGCCAGAATCCCCGCTGCAGCCCCCGACACCCCCTCCACCACCACCACCACCACCACCAGGGTTTGCAACAGGCCTGAGGCCGCATCCCGTATACTCAAGGGCTCTGCAAATTCGCGACAAACAACACTGAGGATGCTTGAGTCCAGCTGCCTCTGAGAAATCGTTACATGGGAAAGGTCCAAGGAGCGCGTTTCCCAAGAAACCCCAAGCCCCGGCGGCCGCCAGGTCCGGCTGCAGCTGAGAGCCCAGCGCGGTGGCGGAGAACGACGCGGCGCTCCCTCTAGCGGCGAGCATCCTGTACTGCGCCCGGGGCTCGCCGGCGAGCCTTCCCGCCGGCAGACGCTCCCGCCTGGACCGGTAAGTGGTGACCTGCTTACTTCTGGGGAGCAAGGCCACCGCACCCGGGCGAGGGAAAAACCCGTGCCTCAGCGGAGGAGCCCCCTCCGGCCTCAAGCCGCTCCCAGCCAGAAGTTCGCAGCAGATCCCCTGCCCCGGCGCGGGGAGGACGCCGCCAAGCTGCCTTGGGGCGGCCAGGAAGGCTGTGTGACCCGCCCCAAACTGAGCCTCCTGCAAGGTCTCTGGGCAGCTCTGCCAAGACGAGCAGTCTCATCTTTCTAGCACTGACTGCGTAGGAAGCCACTCAGGACCACCACCCCACAACCCTGCCCCTATCCACAGCAGCCCACTCCCAGCCCCTACCACAGTTGGGTCACATGGCCCACCCACCCCTTGGGAGCAGTCTTATTGGTCTCTGTTTCCTGAGTGCCAGGCACAGCGACTGTTGAATTGGCATAGCAATGAAGAACTAGACCAGCGTTTGCTCTGACCAAAAGCACTCCTCCTACAAAGACATTTCTCTTGCCAGAATCCCCAGGACACTCTATGGGTGCCCGGGAAGTTAGGTTCAGTCTTGACTGCAGCTCACCATTTCTGTATCTTCTTTCCACCCTGCTCTGCCCCCAGACAAAGCTCTTTGAGAATGAAAGGTCTGTCTACCTTATCTCTGGGTTGGGGGTCTCTAGAAGAATGCTGAGAAAAGAGTTAAGTGAAGAAGGGAAGGAGAAAGGGATGAAGAGAGAAGGAGAGAGAGATGGAGGACTCTTTTCATTCACATCCAGCCAAAGCTAGCCTTTTATTCACACCCACTCTGAATGGCCTGTTCAGTCATGCCACCATCAGAGAGCCAGGGGTACTCTTACTCTCGTTTAACTAATCAATGTTAATAGCTTTATTGAAATGTAATTCACATCCCACACAATTCACCCATTTAAAGTGCAATTCAGCGATTTTTTCCTATATTCATAGACTTGTACATCCATCATCACCACTGTTTTCCTGACCCCACGTAGAAACTCTACCGCCAATCACAGTCACTCATTCCCTCCCAACCCCTCAGCCCTCAGCAACAATCAAGCTACTCTTTTCATCTCCATGGATTTCCCATGCTGGACATCTCATGTAAAAGCAATCATACAATCTGTGGTCTCTAGTGACTGGCTTCTTTCTCTTAGCATCGCGCTCTCAAGGTTCATTGATGTTGTAGCATGTGTCAGTACTTAATTTCTTTTTATAATAACATTCCATGGTATGGATATATACATTTTATCTATTTTATCAGTTGATTGACATTTGGGCTCTTTCCACTTTGGGCTGTGATGAATAATTTTATTTTTATAGTTAAAAAAAAAAAACAGAACAAAACTGCTTGATGTTTTCCCTGCCTCCAAAGAAGACAGGAAGTAGTTTATTCTGAAAAATGGCAAAGATACAGTCAAATCCCAGATGATTCACATATGACTGTTTAATTTTGAGCTGCTTCCATGTTTCAGGCAGAGTACTAGGTACTTTCACAGAACATTATCTGTTTTTAACAGAACAATTTTGAGCTAATTTTTGCATGACAATAGTCCCAATTTAGCTGTAAGGTTCTTAACAGCCAAGGCAGAGAGGAATATACATTATATTGCTGCCCTACTGGCATCACTGTTGGGTTGGAACCAGCTCTCAGATTCACTCTTCTCTTAGAATTAGAAGAGCAAAGCAGCTCTTTGGTTTTCCATCAAGCATAGAGCCTTATTCCTACACCTCATGCTTGCTATCCATGTGCTCAGTTAACCATTGATATCACCCATGCCTCTATTCAGTTTGCCCAGATCACTTTCATACCCGTGATCTCTCTCAACCCAGTGGGGCAGTGCCTGAGTGGTGTTACTACTAGCCCTGCTCTGCGTGTCCAGGGTTTCTTCAGCAAATGTTTGTTTTCAGTTGAGCACTGTGGGTCCAGGTGAACAAGATAGCTACAGCACCGCCACCCAGAACTCGGCCGAGAGGAAACCAGACACTAAACAAGGAGACAGCTAAGTAACCCCCAAAGCTAAAGTGCTGGGAATAAAACTACGAGGAGGCAGTGATGGAGAACATGCAAGTGGGCAAAGAATAAACTCACCTGAATAGTCAGGCGCATCCTCCCTAAGATGGGGTTTTCAGCTGCAATTCTAAGAAGGAGCCAAGCCACGTGGTCAGAGGGAGTCTGTTCCCTGCAGAGGGAATGGCCTGAGCAAAGACTTTGGGGAGGAAGAGCCTGATATGGTCCAGGAAGGGGTGGTGGAGGAGGAAGAGAAGCCACTCTGGCTGGAATGCAGGGATGGGGAAGGGGTACCAGACAGGACTGCAGAGGTGCCCAGGGGCAGATCAGGAAGGGCCTAACCAAGCAAGATAAGGAGTTTGGGTTTTATTTTCAGTGCAATTAAATTCAGTGAAAAGTTTTAGAAAGGAGAGTGGTGGAATCCAATTTAAGTTGTAAAAAGACTGCTGTGTAGAGGATGAATTGCAGAGCAAGAGAAGTGGCAGGAAACTCTACTGGGAGGCTCTCAGGGGGTCTGGGAGGAGATGCCCGTCATGGACAAGGTGAAGAGAGTCACTTTGCAGAGAAGGGATAAAGAAGAGGGCTACATCACAGATGGCTCCTAGATTTGGATTTGTGTAACTAGGGAAAGGACAGTGCCATCTACTGAGGTGGAAGCGTGGAGAAGAAATGGGTTAGGGGAAATGTCAAGAGCTCTGTTAGAGACACAGTTGGTTTAAGATGCTTGTGTAACCCCCACCTGGAAAGGTCAAACCAGCAACTGGATAGGAGCCTGGAGCTCTGAGAAGAGGCCTTCTTAAGATGCAAATTAGGGACTGTCAGCTTGGAGGTGGCATTTAAAGGCATGAGTATGGATGAGATCACCTGGGGAGATCTCTGAAGCTTTTGAAGCTTTTCTCTATATCTGTGCCTCCCAAGTGTCAAAACAAGTCAATTCTGTCAGTTTAGAGAGGGAAAAAACTCACAGATGATACTAGCCATTTGGTCCCATGTAAATAAAACTTTGATTAAGCAACTTTTCTTATAGTCAACCACGGGTTTGGTTCTGTGTGTGCAGATGCACAAACCTGAGTGTATCCCACTGGTCAGGTGAGAGCAAAGGAAACTGGGGAGCAGGCCAGACTCAGGACAGCAAGTGGGCTCACCCCTAAAACAGGGAAACATCCTCCTATCAGGCAGTCGGACTTCATATCACTAGGTCACTGCTGCAGCAGAAATGTTGTTACAACACAGCCATCACTGACAGGCAACAAGACTGGGATGATGCTCTCAGGGTTAAAAACAAGAAACAGAAGCTCCATGTGTCCACACTCAGGTACAAAGCGGAAGGAACATGTCCAGCCAGTTTCGACCATCCATAGACACCTCCATCACCATCTTCACCATCATCACTCTGCTGATAGAAGAGACATCTTTTGTTCAGTCTGCAGGAAAAAAAAAATCAGCCCTTACTAAAAATATTTGCTCTGGGCCCATTAAGAAAAGATGGTATATTTCTGTATTTCTGAGAAACAATCACATTGGTTTCATGATTTTTCAGGAAGAGCTGGGTGAAAACAAAAGGCTTCTCAAGAATCCCTTCCCGGAGGCCAAGGCAACTCTTAACTTGCGCTGTTTATGAATGAGGTGACTCACTCTCATCTGTCCACCACAGGCCCCACCACGGAGGCTGTGGGTGCTGACAGTCTAAGTTAGGAAAGCAAGAATTAGCATGGGTTTGTTCAGTTTGTTCACTTTGTTCAGAAGCAGCTTTGTCCTGTCATTCCTGAATGATAAGGGTGATTCAGATATAAATGAACTAGTGTCAAGAGGAAAAGAAAAATGTCACCAATCACCCGGTCATCAGTTCTTGATCGTGACGAGGGGCTGAAACCCAAGGTGGATGATGCCAGAGACAGGAGAGGAAAATCCAGCCCCAGGCCACCTGATGCAAAGAGCCGACTCATTGGAAAAGACTCTGATACTGGGGAAGACCGAAGGCACGAGGAGAAGGGGACGACAGAGGACAAGATGGTTGGATGGCATCACTGACTCAGTGGACATGAGTGTGAGCAAGTTCTGGGAGATAGTGGAGGACAGGGAAGCCTGGCATGCTGCAGTCCATGGGGTCGCAAAGAGTAGGACATGACTTAGCGACTGAACAAAGTCTCAGGAAAACCAAAGACAGGGGCACAGGCAAAGTTCACAGGAAAGCTAGTCTGCGTGCATCAAAGGCCAGGTAACTCAGAACTCAACCTTGCGGGAGCTCGTGGGGAGGCAGCGCTGTGCAGAGGTGGTGGGGACAAGCACAGAGAGAAGACCTTGAGCTGGGAGGGTCCCAGAGGACTCAGAGAGCACAGCCGAGAATGGGTACAGGTGCAGCTCCAAGTCTGGCAGGGAGGATGTGTTTGGCATTGGGGAGACCAGTGTAGATAAGACGCAGAGAAGAAGAGTGGGGACCCAGTAGGCAGAGCGATGGAAGGGGCCAGCAGGGGCAAAGACTCTGTCTTCAGGCAGAATCTCACCTGACCTAAGTGATGTGTGGACATCTGTCTACCCCATGATTCCACCTGAAACCCTGAATAAGATCCACTGAGCTCTGTCCTGACTCCATGTTCACTGCAAACACGTGGACCAATCAGCTTAAAATCGTAACACCATTTATCAGACTGCATGTCTTGCCCTCCTATGCCAAGCTTCGAACCATATAGATATTTGGGGACGACGAGAGAGCAGCTTTACAAATCGTCCAAAATAAAGCATCAGCCCCCCTTCTCCCCATGACAGTTCCCCAGGCTAGCTGATTCTCATAAAGTCGTGGCATTTACTGCCCACCCCTCATCTTTATTTTAAAAGATCATAAGGGGCGCAAAAATTGCAGGGTACAGACTGCCTCTGGCTCTATCTGTTTAGTGAAAGGTTAGTCCCTGAATTAACAAAAATGTGTTATTTTATTTAAAAGCCTATCTGGAGGGTGAACTTTTCCTGGTTTGAGAGCATACAAAGAGAGACACAGAAATCAAGATGGTAAACCTTATCTGCTTGCTGAAATTCCATTCAGATTACTTGCCAGCCCAATTTTTGGCAAATCAGTCTGTTTTAAGTAGGCTGGGCCCATAAGGAAACCTGTGGATGGGAAAGGCCTTGTGAAAAGAGGATAGGACCTGGCTGGGTAGAGCTGGGCTGTAGGAACTTGACTCAAAGAAGGTGACTGAATTACATTGTCCAAAGGGCTCGGTAATCCATGGCAACATTGGTATTATGAAGCACCGAAATTTTCTGGAAGTGACTCCCAGTGTAATTTCATGGATCTGATTATTTTCTTTTACCAGGCTAGACAACCAAGTTTGTTGTCCAGTAAAGAGGGAAGAAGGCTTCAAAGAAAGTCACAGAACAGAGAGGCAGGGTGTGACGTAAAGATGTCCCCAACTACCTGAAAACTCAAGTATTTAGAACGCCCTTCACAGCTAATGCAGAAACCCATACAGAGAGGACAAGTACAGAGATGAGGTCACTGGCTCCCTCTAGTGGTTGAATTCTCTGGGGGCAGAAGAAAAATCAGTAGGGTCTCCAGAGAGGACTAAAAAGCCTCTTGATGAAAGTGAAAGAGGGGAGTGAAAAAGTTGGCTTAAAACTCAACATTCAGAAAACTAAGATCATGGCATCTGGTCCCATCACTTCATGGCAAATAGGTGGGGAAACAATGGAAACAGTGACAGACTTTATTTTCTTGGGTCCAAAATGACTGTAGCCATGAAATTAAAAGATGCTTGTTCCTTGGAAGAAAAGCTATGACCAGCCTAGACAGCATATTAGAAAGCAGAGACATTACTTGGCTGACAAAGATCCATCTAATCAAAGCTATGGTTTTCTCAGTGGTCATGTATGGATGTGAGAGTTGGACTATAAAGACAGCTGAGCACCAAAGAATTGATGCTTTTGAACTGTGGTGTTGGAGAAGACTCTTGAGAGTCCCTTGGACTGCAAGGAGATCCAACCAGTCCCTCCTAAAGGAAATCAGTCCTGAATATTCATTGGAAGGACTGATGCCAAAGCTGAAATTCCAATACTTTGGCCACCTGATGCAAGGAACCAACTCATTGGAAAAGACCCTGATGCTGGGAAAGATTGAAGGTGGGAGAAGGTGACAGCAGAGGATGAGATGGTTGGATGGCATCACTGACGCAATGGACATGAGTTTGAGTAAGCTCTGGGAGTTGGTGATGGACAGGGAAGCCTGGCGTGCTGCAGTCTATGGTGTTACAAAGAGTCGGACGTGACTGAGCATCTAAACTGAACTGAACCAGACAGGAGTGCAGGGGAACCCTAATATGCCATAGCTTACTCCTGACTTCCCAAGGGGGTATCTCAGGAAATCAGAGTGTCTGCAGGAAAAAAAAAAAAATCTCTTAGGCAAGCGGTGTACCACAGTACAGGGTGGGAAGTTAGAAGTGAAGAGTGAGGAAAGGTCTAGCAGCCCAGGATGGCCCTCACTTCGCATCTCCATCCTAGGAATGTTGCATCAGGACCCGAGAGGCTCCCCTGCACCAAGCCCCAGGACCCACCATCACACACTGCCTGTGCCCAGAACACAGACCACGAGCCCCCGCCCCCAGCAGCAGAGGTTTCAGTGGTGGAAATGCTGAGGCCAGAGGCTGCCCCAGGGCAAGCGGGCAAGCGGGTCAGCCAGATGACCGCGCATGGACCAGGCAAACCCATCAAAGAGGGAGACGTGAGATGTCCTGAACCCAGGCATCCTCCCAGGAAAGTGAGCAGGAGAAGGAAAGGGGAAAAAAGCCTTCTTTAGGGAAGTCACAGACCTGAAGGAGAATCTGATTTTAATTGATTTATTTACTGGGGTGGAGGGGCACTCTTTCAACCAGAAAAAAAATAACGCTACCTTCTTTGTAAAGGTTAAAGATGGCTTTTGGTGGTATTGGTGTTGGTGGTAATGGAGCTTCCTCAATGGATCAGTGGTAAAGAATCCACCTGCCAACGCAGGAGACACAGGTTTGATCCCTGGGTTGGGAAGATCCCCTGGAGGAGGAAATGGTAACCCACTCAAGCATGCTTGCTTGGGAAATTCCATGGGCAGAAGAGCCTGGCGGGCTACAGTCTATAGGGTCACCCACCAAGAGTTAGACACGCCTGAGCAACTGAGCGTACAGCATGGTGGTAGTGGCAATATTTGTATTTTTGTGACTGCTGTCTTCCCTGCCATCATCAAGGAAGCAAGATGAGACTAGGTCTGGAAACATTTTTAAAGCTGAATTTTCTGGCACATACTACCACTTGCCAGTTACATTTCAGCCCCTCCACAGGTCACAGGAGGCATTAGGAATCTGGGGACTGTGGTGCTTGACAAAGTCCAACCAGGGGTAACAACTCTGTCCCCGTGCAGGTCCAGCTTTGTTGAAGGAGGAATCTACCCACAGCTACAGGCACAAAGTCAGAGCCCAGACCTCCTCGGAGTGGGTGGCAGGGGCCAGAAAGCGTGCCCAGTATACCAGCCAAGCATTCAACTCAAGGATAAATGAAGCCCCAGGGAGGACAAGTGGAACAGACTCCAGTTTATGGTCTGGAGACAAACAGCTGTTTCCTTGGGGAAACAGAAACTCAGAGGGGGGTCACCCTAGACCGGACGTTCAGAGCAAGAATAACTTCAGCATCCACCCACCCACTGCGATAGCACCTGCCCACCTGCCAGGCTGGACTCCAAGGGAAACAAAGGCTGCTAATTCCCCAAGGATGCCAGCCCTCCTGCTCCCACTCCCCAGTCTCCCACAGACACGCCGAGATGAGATAATGGATTCAAAAGCACGTCGTCAACTGCAAAGTGCTGTACAAAAGCTGGCATAATTATTAATATTAGCGGTGGGATTTTTTTTCTTTTTGAGAGAGATGCCAGAATCTGTGCATTCATAAATCATAAAACGCTTCCTGCCTGAGCCTTCTTCCAACTTCTCTCTCTTTGCCTTGTCAAACTTCCCACTCCTACCAAACGAGCCCTTAGGATGGAGAGATCATTCGTGATAGTGGACCGGGAGTTCACAGCTATCTCAGCACCGGGGCCACAGGAAGGCTTTGTCAACACACCTGCCTGTACTGAATGGAACTGGAAGAGACGCCAACCATGGGCCAATGTGGAAAAGATGGGTGAGCAGCAAGACCACGATAAGCACTGAAGGAGACTGCAGCTCATCATGTATGTGAAAACCTCATCCCTGGAGGT
The DNA here is from genome assembly GCF_014754425.2 of Oryx dammah. Classification (NCBI taxonomy): domain Eukaryota; kingdom Metazoa; phylum Chordata; class Mammalia; order Artiodactyla; family Bovidae; genus Oryx; species Oryx dammah. The sequence continues at coordinate 74,799,682 of NW_024070209.1, read as the reverse complement.
TTCAGGTTTCCAGCGGGCAGGGCCCCTTCCTTTCTGCATCTCTCAAACCTGCCAGTGTCCATCCTGAGGCCGCAGAGTTGCTGAGTGAAGGAGCACTCGGCCGAAGAGCTAGTGATCACTCAACTAATGACACACTCGTCAAAATTCATAAATCAATGCCTGAAACCCAAAGCCCAGATCTTGCAAGGGAGATGCCAAATTAAGGGGCAGAGGGCCTGAGTTCTGGTTTTTAGTGGCCTCATGTCTCATGCACAGCTCTGAAAAAGTCCTTTCCCTTCTTTGGACTTAATTGTCTTCATCTGTTAAATTTAGGAACATGGGTGAAAATTTTTTGGAATGTGTAAACCGACATTCTATGACTCTTATCTATGCCTCTGCTCTCCTGGGCAGCACAAACAAAACAAAACCAGACAAAATAATCATCAACAATTTAGTGAAAAGAGCAGCCCTATCCTTAATGAGATCCCAATGAGGTTAAGACTGGTTTTTATTAGATTTTGCAATTATTTAATGCTATTAGGATGTTGTTTGCAGAATGCTTAAAAATTGCGAGTAAAATGTAAGTAAGTGATTCATTTAAATCTGAATCTAAAGAGATGATTGAGCCACAAGGAGGCCTGAGAGCAGGTCAAGCAGGGGAGCCAAGAGAGAAACAGGAAAAATGGGTCCAGAGCTGTAGGCAGAGACTTGCCACATGCAGCCTCAAGGATGAGAACAAAGTAACAAAGCCAGGCCCTTTGAACTCTGACTACAGCCAACACCTGTGTGCCTCTAACTGATATGACATATAAATTTTTAAAAACTCACAATACAGTTACTTCTGGAACCATATTCAGCCTAGCTTAATGTGAATCTTTGATGATTTGATGTCCTCAAATTTAAATTATTGTGGCAGATGCAGATTTACATACATACATAGTCAAAGCTATGGTTTTTCCAGTAGTCATGTACAGGTGTGAGAGTTGGACCATAAAAAAGGCTGAGCACCAAAGAATTGACGCTTTTGAATTGTGGTGTTGGAGAAGACTCTTGAGAGTCCTGTGGACTTCAAGGAGATGAAACCATTCAATCCCAAAGGAAATCAACCCTGAGTATTCATTGGAAGGACTGATGCTAAAGCTGAAGCTCCAACAATTTGGCCACCTGATACGAAGAGCCAACTCATTGGAAAAGACCCTGATGCTGGGAAAGACTGAGGGCGGGAGGAAAAGGGGACGACAGAGGATGAGATGGCTGGATGGCATCACCGACTCAACGGACATGAGTTTGAGCAAACTCCAAGAGATAGTGAAGGACAGGGAAGCCTGGCGTGCTGCAGTCCATGAGGTCACAAAGGGTTGGACGCGGCTGCACACCAACACATACCTTTCTTCCCCCTCTGGAAACCACCGGAGGTTTCGGTCTCAATGATGAGGAGAAATAACAAAAACACTGGAACTGACCCAGACTCTGCCAGGAGAAGCCATAGCATAACATCTGGAACACAGTGGGTGTTCCACTCAACAAACGTCACTGGTGGTGCAACGATGTGACAAAGACAGTGAGGATGGTCATGATCACACAATGATGGGAAAAGCACGGAGAGACCCAGCCCAGACTGGAAGTCAGCGAGCCCTCCTTGGAGGTAGTGACACCTCGGTCAAGCAGAGAGGAAAAAAGGAACTCACTTTGAGGCGCATGCAGACCACTGCAGCTCTGGCTTGGCTGCCAGCCGAAATCGCCAAGGATACAATTCCCACCCTATGACTGTGTCCCTCCTCCCAGCAATTGTCTTTATCCAAGCCTTGGATTTTATGCCTCCTTGTCGCATTTCTAGCCTCACCTCACCTTTCCAACCTGACTCTCTGCAGTGCTGAATGTAAGCTCCATGGAAGCTGCTTTTAAACTAAACCTTGATATGAGTTTGCTTGCTGGGCCTCTGTCTCTTTCTCCAATAGCAACCCTTTTCATCACAATCCTGTGAAACTAGTAGCATCAGTGTCCCCATGGAACATGTCAAGTGACTGAACTGGATAACTGAGTGCTCTTTTAAAGAGGAAACTGGGAGGTAAGGAGTCCCTTGCCTGCGTCATACAGCCTAGAGTTGAGGTCTGAGCCCAATTCTGTTTGTCTCCTAAGTCTGCACATTACAATAGTGTCTTATTCTCAACACACTCTGTACTAAGGATTCAAGATTGTCTTGCCCCCAAAGTTATGAGTGCTTCAAGGCCAGAGACATTGTCTGCTTTGTTCACAGCTGTGTCCCTGAGCAGAATCCTTGGCTAGGTATTGAGGAGTGTCCTAGTAAATATTTATCGAAGGAATGAATAAGTGAATTCTGTCTGCCTTAGGAGGTGATCAAGGAAATGAAGGTGAATGTGTTTCAGTGGTTCTTAAATTAGATACATAGGCAAGAAAAAGATGTTTGAGGAGAGCTTTAGCAACCCAGTTGGTAGTGGTAGTCTAATTGCTAGGCCATGTGGGACTCTTGTGACTCCATGGAGTACAGCCCACCAGGCTCCTCTGTCCATGGGATTTCCTAGGGAAGAATACTGGAGTGGGTTGCCATTTCCTTTTCCAGGGGATCTTCCTGACCCAGGGATCAAACCTGGGTCTCCTGCATTGCAGGCAGATTCTTTACCAGCTGAGCCATCAGGGCTTCCCTTAACAACTCAATTAGTTAGGATCTAAACAGGAAAGCTGCAAGTCCTCCTCGTAGTCATACACTGGGGATTTGATGACACATATTAGTATCCCACGTGAGAAAAGAGAACAGAAAGACAAGGGGGGGTGGTAAGGGACCCTAGAGATGAGTGCAGTGGAAACTACAGCCACTCTTCAGCTGGAGGGATAAAGAAAAGCCACAGAGCTACTGAGCCGGAAGCTGGGGTCCCCCAGTAGATGCTGAAAACCACACTTAGCCTATGCATGAAGAACTGGGGATATGGAACTTGCAGCTTTCACCAAGGACATAATCAATCCAAGGCACAGAGAAAAGGAGAGAAATATGCCTGCTTCTCCCTTCTTCTTGCCCTCGGTTTCCCTCCAGGGCTTCTCATTGGCCAGAACCAGCCAGGAGCCTGCAGACAGGGGAGCCTGGAAGAGCAGCCATCATCACTGTCCCATGCACTGAACAGGAGAAGGGAGGAAACAGGCTCAGGTGCAGCCCAGGGACTGATTCTAAAGTGAAGATTCTTAAACTATTATTAGGCAATGGAGAGGTCAGTATTTTTCAGACATTTCTTACAAAACAGCATATTCAGAAAGAACAGGGTAAGGAACATTATGAACAAGTTTGAGAAGCAGTTACCTATAGATTTGAAATTCCTGGCTGAGATGGTTGAATGATGCAGGGCTAGGGGAGCAGGGCAGGGTGCAGCATGAGATGTTGTCTCTCATTCTGTCATTTACACAGGGGTACAGCTCCCAGGGAGGCCTATGGCCCAGGGTACCTGCTTGTCCAGGAACACAGCCCCAGCCCAGTCCACTCAGCCCTCATGTCCCAGAGGGGACTGGCCCCACAGTCACGAGACTGGCTGACTTGGGGAGTGAGTTCTCTGGTCCAAGTGAGGATCTATATCACTCAGAGCAGTCTAAGTGTCTGATTGTTCCACCAAGGAGTCCTCAAAACAAGGCAGAAAAAACAGATTGACCATCAGAGCCAGAAGGACCCTGTGACCTTGCTGGTCCCACCCCATTCCCCATCCTGACCTCATGTTCCAAATGAAGAAGCTGAGGACCGGGTTGAAAGAGGCCTGGCCGTAGGCACATGACACCATAACAGCAGGCTCAGAATATCAGCTCAGGTTAAGGTTCCCAGAGGGGCGGGAAGAGAAATGGTGTGTGTGTGTGTGTGTGTGTGTGTGTGTGTGTGTGTGGTTATAAACTGAAACATGGGAAACTTTATTTCATAGAGAATCAGCATTATAGTAAACTGAGTGATCTGGTTGAGAAAGACGATGCTTGGCATATTAATCTCAACTTCAAAATACTTACAAAATAGTTAATAATTATAACATGTATTAAGTAAAACTTAATAATTTATTATCAATGGTGTTGAAGATGCCAAAAGACCTTGCCAGTCCTCTGCTGGGGATGCTTCAAAGTAAAGCGGGAGACAGAGTTAAATGTGCAGTGGCCTCAGGACATGTCCTGGAAACCACTTTTAAAAATAAATACCTGGAGATGTTGGCTTCTGTCTTTGACAGAGTAGCTTGTATCAGGTTAACCATCCTGCTGAGAGCAACTATAAAAGCTAAATATATTGCAGAAAACAGCTGTTTGGAGTCATAGGAGAGTAACGAAAGCAGCCAGGACTTTAGGGGCCAAGATTCTGGAGAAAAGGGAAACGCAGTGAGTAAACCCTAAATGTCCCCCATGTTTTCCCTTCAGGGCATTTGCCAGTTCTCAAGGGGCATCGCTGAAACAGAGAAGAAATATAAGCCTAGAACCACAGCAGCCTTGCTGGCCTGAGAAGACAAAAATTGGAATTCAAACGCTACCTAGGAAGCCAGAACATAGAGAACTCTTCTCCTGGAGAAAGGGCCCATATAGAAATAAGTCAGGCATTTTGCATTTGAATTCCCCTCAAGGAATTTTCTCTAAGCTTTCCATGAGATAGGCAAGAGGCCAAAAAACTAAGCAGTAAACAGCTTCTAAAAGGCTGGGAAACCCGTCAGAGTTTGAGCAATCTCAAAGTGTTAGAAAGAAAAAATATTGACGTTCAGAGCCCACCAAGGAGGAAAGGTTTTGGTAAATAACCTAGATTTTCATTGAGACAGCTCAAGGATTAAACACTAAGAGAAAAGACAAAGCAGAGAGGGACTAGCCCTCACAAAGCCCAAAATCCAGCCTTAGTTTCTGACAGGATCAAGGTGAATTTCCCACTCTTTAACCACCTGCTAGGGAAAAAAGAAAAATCCTCTCTAAAGGAAAGTAACATCATTCAGACCCTCAACATTTTTTCATTCACAATATCCAATATTTAATCAAAAATTATCCAGCATTCCAGGACACAGGAAATAAAGCCAACATTTAAAAAAAGACAAAGACTTTAAAAAGATACATATAAGTGACCAAGATACTATAATTATCTAAGACTTTATCAAACTAGGATTAATATGTTCAAACAAATACATGAAAAGATAGAAAACTACAATCTATTTCAAAAGAAACAAACGAAATTCTAGAACTGAAAGGTATAATAACAAAAATTAAATATTCAATAAATAGGTTATTAGTTAGTTCAATAGCACAGTCATGTCCTTGAGTCTGTGACTCTGTGACTCCATGGACCACAGCATACCAGGCTTCCCTGTGCAACACCAACTCCCGGAGCTTGCTCAAACTCATGTCCATTAAGTCAGTGTTGCAATCCAACCATCTCATCCTCTGTCATCCCCTTCCCCTCCTGTCTTCAATCCTTCCCAGCATCAGGGTCCCTTCCAATGAGTCAGCTCTTCACATCAGGTGGCCAAAGTATTGGAGCTTCAGCTTCAGCATCAGTCCTTCCAGTGAATATTCAGGACTGATCTCCTTTAGGATGGACTGTTTTGATCTCCTTGCAGTCCAAGAGACTCTGAAGAGTCTTCTCCAACCTCACAGTTCAAAAGCATCAATTTTCAGTGCTCTGCTTTCTTTATGGTCCAACTCTCACATCCATATGTGACTACTGGAAAAACCATAGCTTTAAATAGGTTTAATAGTGGGACCTCCTAGGTGGCTCAGATGGTAAAGAATCTGCCTGTGATGTGGGAAAACCAGGTTCAATCCCTGGTTGGGAAGATCCCTTAGAGAAGGGAATGGTTACCCACTCCAGTATTCCTGCCTGGAGAATTTTATGGACAGAGAAGCAGATTAGACACAGCAGAAAAGAGAATCAGTATATTAGAAAACCACCAAATTGATGCAGGAAAGAAAAGATTACACACACACATAGATGTATATACTCACACAAAGAGAGATAGAGAAAGAGAGAGAAGAATATAAGAGAGACAGTAAAAATAACCACTGTGAAAATAACCACTGTGAAATCTGAATCCCAGAGACAGGGAAGAGAAGAAATGGGGAAAACTGTGTATTTGAAGAAATAAAGACCAAAAATGACATCAGTATACAGACTCCAGTAACTAACAAAATCCAACACATAAAAACAAAGAAAACTACACAAAAACACATCATAGTAAATCTTCAGAAAGCAAAAGACAAAAAGCAAAATCCTAAAATAGCCAGAGAAGGAAAAGGCATACATTAGGAGCAACTATAAGACCCACGCAACACAAACCATAGAAGCCAGACAACGAGAATGACAAGGCTAAAATGCTAAGAGATGTTGAGTGTGGGGGAAGATGTTAGTCTAGAATTGTTAGTCTATGCAGTAGAAATATCCTTTAAAATTAAGACAAACATGTTAAGCAAATAAAAATTAAGAAAATGGATCATCAACAGATACATACTCTAAAAGAAATAGTAAAGGAAGTTATTCAGACAAAATAATCCAAGTTGGAAGAACAGTAATACAAAATGCAATAAACAGCACCAGAAATGGTAAGTTTAAAAGTAAATCAAAGTTCATTACTGTCTATTTCAAACAGTAAAAGTAACAGTGTCTTGTGGGATTTTAAAGACATAGAGAAGTAAAATACATGCTCAAAATAGCATGAAAGGAAGAAGAAAAGTGGGTAAATGGAATTAAAGTGTTGGAAAGTCCATTTATTGTCCAGGAATTTGTAAAATTATTAATTGAAGAGTAGATTGTGTTGAAGGCCTGGGGTAAATCTTGAGCAGAGTTTGGTAAACGATCCACTCATGTCCAAATCTGTTCCACAGCCTATTTTGTTCAGCTGAGGAGCTAAGAATGGTTTTAAAGAATAGTTGAGGAGAAGGTAAAGAAGGAGGAGGAGGAAAGGGAGGAGGACAAGGGGGAGGGGGAACAGATTGGGGAGAGGGGGAACAGATTGGGGAGAGGGGGAGAGTCAGAGACTTGTACGTGGCCCTCAACACCTAAAATATTTACTATCTGTCCTTTTACAGAACAAGTATGCCAGCTCCTACCCTAGGCGAACACTAAAGAAACAATAAAAGAGTTTAAAACTAAAACCTAATAAAGGGAAGAAATAGAGTAACAACAACAACAAAAAAAACTATTTAAATAGAGAGAAAAAGAGAACAAAAATCAGGAAAACCTAATATAAAACAAATAACAAGATGACAGAATTAACACCAAAAAATCAGGAATTGGTAAGCAGACTCCATAATCCAATCAAAATTTAAAAACGGAAAAATGATACAAAATAAGACCTAACTCTGTGTTCCTTATAACAGATAGACACAAAAAGGGTTTTATATAAAACATCAGTTTAGTAGTTCAGTTCAGTTGCTCAGTCGTGTCCTACTCTTTGCAACCCCATGGACTGCAACAGGCCTCCTTGTCCATCACCAGCTCCCGGAGTTCACTCAAACTCATGTCCATTGAGTCGGTGATGCCATCCAACCATCTCATCCTCTGTCATCCCCTTCTCCTCCCACCTTCAATCTTTCCCAGCATCAGGGTCTTTTCAAATGAGTCAGTTCTTCTCATTAGGTGGCCAAAGTATTGAAAGTATAAAACATAAAAGAGTATAAAACAATATGCCCTGAAGACACCAACCAAAAAAATATTGGCTTAGCCATATTGATATCAAACAACTCAAGACTTAAGGCAAGAAGATAGAGATAAAGTGAAACATTTCACCATGGCAAAAATTCAATTCACAACGGCAAAAATTCAATTCAGCAGGAATATCTAATAATCTGAAAGCTTTATGCACCTAAAACCAAAACCTGAAACATGTAGAGGAAAAAAAAAAAAAAAGAACTAAAAGGAAAAACAAATCCAGTACAATAGCTGAAGATTTCAAATATATCTTTCAGCAACTGATAGAGCAACCAGACAATAAATCAGTTAAGATACAGAAGCTTTGAATAACATGATAAACAAACTTGACCTTGTCAGCATATACAGAACACTGAACCCAACAACAGTAGGATTACATTATTTTCAACTATGCATGGGACATTAAACGAAATAATCCATATTCTGAAACACACAGTAGATTTTAACAAATTGCAAAGGGTTGAAATTAAACAGATACATCCTCTTACCACAGTGGGAAAAGCCTGGAAAGCAATAGGAAATACTTCTAAAATACTCAAATGTTTGGAAATTACTAAGTAACATTTCTAAGTAACCTGTGATTAAAAACACAATTCAGAACTTAGAAATCTGCATGGGAATTAGAAAAGACTTTCAATCAAGGAATAATGAAAAACCAACATGTTAAAAACTTGTAGCACAGAGCTTAAACTAGGCTTAAGAGGAAAATGCATAGCCTTAAATGTATATTTCAGAAAAAAAGAAAAACAGAAAATCAGTGATTCAAAGACTATCTCAAGAAATTAATAAAGGACATCAAATTTAAGGCAAAGGAAGAAATAATAAAAATAGAAGAACTATAGAATAGAAAAATATCCATTAAGCCAAATATTGGTTCTTTGAAAAGACTAATAAAATTTACAGATCCCTATGAAGATTACTTAAGAAAAAGGTGCAATCATAGAATTCACACAAACATCAAAGGGGCAATGAGAAGATGTTATGACAATAAATTTGACAATTTAGATGAAATAGACAAATCCTTTTATTTAAAAAAATCACAATCTGAAAATATTGACACAAGAAAAATTAGTAAAGTCTTAATTATTTTCCCTACTAAAGCTGAACACAGCATTCCCATGAACCAGCAATTCTACTCTAACAGAAATGCCTATCTAGGTGCACAGAAAGATAAAGAATGTTCATAAAGACAATATCTCTATCAGGTAAACACCAGAAGCCACCAAATGTCCATCAATAGTAGGAAAGCTGACCATGTCGTGGTACAGTCATGTGATAGAATATTATATCAGTTCAGTCACTCAGTCATGTCCGACTATTTTCGACCCCATGGACTGCAGCACGCCAGGTTTCCCTGTCCACCACCAACTCCTGGAGCTTGCTCAAACTCATGTCCATCAAGTTGATGATGTCATCCAACCATCTCATCTTCTGGTGTCCCCTTCTCCTCCTGCCTTCAATCTTTCCCAGCATCAGGATCTTTTCCAATGAATCGGTTCTTCACATGAGGTGGCCAAAGTATTGGAGTCTCAGCTTCAGTCCTTCCAATCAATATTCAGGACTGATTTCCTTTAGGATGGACTGGTTGGATCTCCTTGCAGTCCAAGGGACTCTCAAGAGTCTTCTCCAACATCACAGTTCAAAGCATCAATTCTTCAGCACTCAGCTTTCTTTTAGTCCAACTTTCACATCCATACATGACTACTGAAAAAACCATAGCTTTAACTAGATGGACCTTTGTCAGCAAAGCAATGTCTCTGCTTTTTAATATGCTGTCTAGGTTGGTCATAGCTTTTCTTCCAAGGAGCAAGCGTCTTTTAATTGTATGGCTGCAGTCACCACCTGCAGTGATTTTGGAGCCCAAGAAAATCAGGTCTGTCACTATTTCCATTGTTTCCCCATCTATTTGCCATGAAGTGATTTGACCAGAAAAGCTGACTATGTCGTGGTACAGCCATGCAATAGAATATTATATACAACAATGTAAAAGCTGAACTCCTGCCACAGGCAACAATATGGATGAATTTCATAGACACTAATGTTGAGTGAAAAATTCAGATACAAAAAATATATATACTATGTTATCCCATTCATATGGCATCAAAGACAGATGCTGATTACTTTGTGGAGGTAAGGACTGGGAGGTTGTACAGGAGACCCTGGGGTTGTGGGCAGTGTTCCCTCTATCCTGGTTAGAGTATGCTCGCTATGTAAAATTTATCAGAATTCTTGAGATCATGCACTTCAATTAATGTAAGATGACTTAATTTTTCCAACTTAAAAATAAATACTAAATAAATTTCTGATACAAGTTTGTTCCCAGGCACCTGTTTCTTTCTCATAAACAGTAGATAGCAATACAGTCAGCTCAGTTCAGTTGCTCAGTTGTGTACAACTCTTTGCAGACTCTTACAAGGGCTTCCCCAGGTGGTGCTAGTGGTAAAGAACCCACCTGCCAGTGCAGGAGACATAAGAGATGCAGATTCAGTCCCTGGGCAGGGAAGATCCCCTGGAGGAGGGCATAGAAAATCCACTCCAGTATTCTTGCCTAGAGAATTCCACGGACAGAGAAGCCTGGCAAGCTACAGTCCATAGGTTCACAAAGAGTCGGACATGATTGAAGAGACTTAGCATGCATGCATGTCTACTTTTACAAATAGAACTGGAGAGTATTTTAAGGTCTTTCAACCTAGGATCAAGCTTTTCTTATACTTTTTTTTTTTTTTTTTTTTTGGTGGGCTTAATTTTTGGACCATGCAGCATGAGGGATCTTACATCCCTAACCAAGAGTCAAACCCATGCTCTCAACACTGGACCACCAAAGATATCTCTTTTTATTTTTTTGAAGAATGGTTCTCCTTCTGTTTGGGAATAAATGATTCTCTGAATTTGATGGATCTACAGCATAAGTATAAACTGTGGAAAATTCTGAAAGAGATGGGAATACCAGACCACCTGACCCGCCTCTTGAGAAACTTATATGCAGGTCAGGAAGCAACAGTTAGTACTGGACATGGAACAACAGACTGGTTCCAAATAGGGAAAGGAGTACGTCAAGGCTGAATATTGTCACCCTGCTATTTAACTTATATGCAGAGTACATCATGAGAAACGCTGGGCTGGAACAAGCACAAGCTGGAATCAAGATTGCTGGAAGAAATATCAATAACCTCAGATAGGCAGATGACACCACCCTTATGCCAGAAAGTGAAGAGGAACTAAAAAGCTTCTTGATGAAAGTGAAAGAGGAGAGTGAAAATGTTGGCTTAAAGGTCAACATTCAGAAAACTAAGATTATGGCATCTGGTCCCATCACTTCATGGGAAATAGATGGGGAAACAGTGGAAACAGTGTCAGACTTTATTTTGGGGGGCTCCAAAATCACTGCAGATGGTGACTGCAGCCATGAAATTAAAAGATGCTTACTCCTTAGAAGGAAAGTTATGACCAACCTAGATAGCATATTCAAAAGCAGAGATATTACTTTGCCAACAAAAGTCCGTCTAGTCAAGGCTATGGTTTTTCCAGTGGTCATGTATGGATGTGAGAGTTGGACTGTGAAGAAAAACTGAGCGCCGAAGAATTGATGCTTTTGAACTGTGGTGTTGGAGAAGACTCTTGAGAGTCCCTTGGACTGCAAGGAGATCCAACCAGTCCATCGTAAAGGAGATCAGTCCTGGGTTTTCATTGGAAGGACTGATGCTAAAGCTGAAACTCCAATACTTTGGCCACCTCATGCGAAGAGTTGACTCATTGGAAAAGACTCTGGTGCTGGGAGGGATTGGGGGCAGGAGAGAAGGGGACGACAGAGGATGAGATGGCTGGATGGCATCACCGACTCGATGGACATGAGTTTGAGTGAACTCCGAGAGTTGGTGATGGAAAAGGAGGCCTGGTGTGCTGTGATTCATGGGGTCACAAAGAGTCAGACATGACTGAGTGACTGAACTGAAATGAACTGAAGAGCATAAGGAGGATGAAAAGTGAGATGAGAAGGAATAGGCGTTGACCCCACCGATGAGCCCTATCAGAGGGACCAGCCCACATAAGCAATGGCATAACTAACAGAGGAGCCAGCAACAGCTTCTGAAGGCTCTATTGGCTATTCTCCAGTGGGTATTTACGACGGAAATCATTCGAGCATCTGTTATTCAGTGCACTCCACCCTCGATGGGTTACTGAATGGTACCTTTTTTGCCAAAAAGTGGCCACTTTTGCAAAAGGATGGGATTCCCTAGACAAGCCCGTCCACCAATCAGAGAGTTCTGGAGAAGAAAGAAAACCTGACTGGAAACGAATTAGAAAGGTAAAAAGGTAAAGCTGTTTTTGCCATGGTAACTAAGGTTTGCCCATACCTAGATTTATTTCTTTGACTGAAGTAGTTTTGTGGGTGTAAGTGATTTTTGAAGAGCAAATTAAAAAGACTTTTTATAAGTCCCAGTAGACAACAATGTAGTATTAGCTAATGGCAGTTGCCATCTCTAAAATAATTACTTTTATAATAATCTGTTTATTAATGAAGTGATCTGCAAAATGGATAATGGTTTCTTAAGATTTAAAGCACAGGGCTTCTTCTTTCTACTTCATTTTGCTTTTATTTATTTTTTTTTTTTTGGCAAAAGTATACTGTGAAGTGACTCAAAATTTGCTGACAGATTTTACATACAATAATTTCAGAAATGCATGTTCAAGTGGGTTGAATAAACCCATATTTCTTGTATTGTGCCCTTAAATTATTCCCTCTGGTAAGAAAAATGTTCTAAAATTGATTGTGGTGAGGCTTGCACGTCTCTGTATATTTACTAAAATCGCACACTTAACATGGGTAAATGTTTTGGTCTGTAAATTATAACTCAGTAAAGCTGTTTTGGAAAAAAAGACAAAAAATCAATTGAACATTTAAAAAATTATTTTCTGTGTTTCCCTGATCTTGTCACAGAAACGCTGAGTGTTGAAAAGGGAAATGGAGACAATTGCACAAAAGCGAGATGCTGGCATGGAGAAATGACGATCTAAGAGTCCTAGTGGACCACAGACTGAACGATGAACACAAGTTAGCAGCACAATGTTATTTTTAAGGAATCAAGACTATCGAGAAATGTTCTAGAAGCAGCACCTCTCTTGCCTTAACACAGTTCTAGCAGGAGAACAGACCCTGGGGACTCCCCAACCCAGCATTTTCTAACTTACCACCCCTGCTACTTTCTCTTATATTCATTAATTACCACTTTGTTCAGTCCTTGTGTTGACTAGTAAAGGTTAGTAGCCACAGACCTGTGGACTTTGACCTCCCCAAGGGCAAGAATTGTGTTGCATTCTCCTTGTACCCAGAATCAGTGAAAACCCCTGTGAGGAGCAGAAAATAAGTGCATAATAAGGGCAGTTCCTGCCATTAGCTGAGTACCTGGCATAAACAAGGTGTTCAAATGATAGTTTCCTTCCTTTCTAGACTCTCAGGTGCTCAATCAATTCTGACCTTAAAACATAGGCTTGGTGAAGGCCGCCATGGCACTGCTGTATGAACCATCCAAAAACCATCTGCCAGGAGGGTGAACCAGCTCCTAGCAATTGAACAGGCACTGAACCCAACAGACCCAAGGCCCTTCCCCTCCACTCCTACCATCCAGCCACTGCTCAGCATCACAGTCAGATAATAGCCTCCACTCCCAGCCTAGCCCCTCCTGTGCCCTGTGGACTCTGTTGCTGGCAACCACATCCTGGTGTCACCAGTGATCACTGCCTCCCCACTGCACCCTGCCAACATGTGCTCCAGACTTCTCTCCAGCCAGGCTGTGCTCAACCCACATCCAGCTCTGCTCTGACCCAGAGCCCAGCCCAGATAATTCTGACATACTGTGATTCCAAACAGTCAAGATAGAACACACTGGAAGGATGACCAGAGAAAAGACATGATGTGTTCATTGTCATGCTCATGGTCCCACTGCAGCAGTGAATGGCAGAGCAAAGACTGAAACCCAGGGCCCTTGACTTTGGGCCCAGTCTCTGCCAGGAGTTGGTCATGTGACCTTGAGCACAGCTCTGAGCCTCAGGGTTGCCATCTGTAAAATGGGATACTGGCTTGTCTCTCGCTCAGCTTTACAGATGCTGGAAGCAATGTTCCAGCACAGAGGGTCTGGGCAGGAGACTCCTCCACTGCCCACCTCAGTAGGGCCTGAACTCCAGTGTCTGGGGATGTGGGCGTCCACTTTTATATCTTCCCTGGGACCCAAACGCCACTGTCACCATGGGGCTCCTGTTGCCTCATTGAATTGCTAGATTTTTAGCCTGCATTTCTGGGATCTTTTTATACGCTCTGCCTGACAACTCTGTTACTTTGGGTTAAAAACAAACTTACATGGCTGTGTAACCTTTGGTCTACAAAGATTGTCAGATCTGAATTCAGAAAATAACACTGTTCCAAACTCCTGTTGCTGAGAAGGTGCAAGGTGACAAAATCCAGGAGGGGCAAAAGCTGTGAGCTGAGGACGCTAAGTATGATCGCAGGGGGAGGCCACTTAAATTTCATAGGTAGCCAGAAATGTCTGACTCGCATGACATTTTAGAAAAAACAAGCTGCAATAATGTCACTACTAAATTAACACCATTAAAGAAAAGCGATTATTAGTGCTTAGAATCATGGGCTCTAAGGATAATAATAAACATGCGCAGTACAGCATCAGAGTGGTGAGAGTCCCGGGTCTTAAGAGTCAGAACCCAGTTTGCTCCCAGCCTCGCCATGTTTCCTGGTGGTGTGCTGTCTTTCCTAATTGTTCCATGGCTCCAATTCTCCACTTGTTAAGTGGAAATAATGCCCAACTCTTCAAGACAGTGAGGGATCAAATTAAATGAGGCAATATATACAGGGCTTGTAGTCGACAGAATAACAACCCTCCCAAAGATGTCATCACTTAGTCCTCAAAGCCTGTGAATATGATACCTTACATGGCAAAAGGAACTTTGCAGGTGTGAGAAAACTAAGGACCTTGCGACGGGGAGATGAATCTAGATGGTCGAACCCAGTGTAATCACAAGAGTCCTTCTGAGAGGGAAGTCATGGGATCAGGGGCAGAGGAGATGTGATAACAGAAGCAGAGAGAAAAAGAGAAGACAGACTTACGATGTTATATCGCTAACCTGGAAGACAGAGGTAGGGACCTAAAGCCAAGGAATATAGGCCTGCAGACCCCTTGGTTTTACATTTCTGGGCCCCAGAACAGTAAGAAAATAACTTTGTATTGAGTTATGTCACTAATGTTATAGTAATTTGTGTTGTTGTTCAGTCATAAAGTCATGTACGACTCTTTGTGACCCCACGAACTGTAGCTCGCCAGGCTTCCCTGTCCTTCATTATCTCTTGGAGTTTGCTCAAACTCATATCCATTGAGTCAGTGATGCCGTTCAACCATCTCATCCTCTGTCACCCCCTTCTCCTCTTGCCCTCAGTCTTTCCCAGCATCAGGGTCTTTTCCAGTGAGTTGGTTCTTCACATCAGGTGGCCAAAGTATTGGAGCTGCAGAATCAGTCTTTCCAATGAATATTCAGGGTTGATTTCCTTTAGGATTGCCTGGTTGGATCTCCTTGCTGCCCAAGGGACTCTCAAGAGTCTTCTCCAACACCACAGTTCAAAACCATCAATCCTTCGGCGCTCAGTCTTCTTTATGGTCCAACTCTTGCATCTGTACATGACTACTGGAAAAACCATATCTTTGACTATTGGGACCTTTGTCAGAAAGTGATGTCTCTGCTTTTTAATATGCTGTCTAGGTTTTCCATAGCTTTTCTTCTAAGTAATTAGTGACAGCAGCCAAAAAGCTAAAATAGGACTTTGGAGCTTTAACACTTTAACACTATGGCTGGTACCTGTTCAGTTATCACTAAATGGTGCCCATCATATAGCTACTAATACTTGGGAGGGACTGTAGTGGTTTCTTTGTGGCCAAATACCCATTCAGACGTCTTCACCTTTTCCTTGAAGTCCCAATGAGGGATCTTCTCTCTCCACTTGGTCATGTCAATTGACAGTGATCTCTAAGCAGCCTATCATCTTGGGAAGCTCTGAAATGGCTGAAGAAAATTCATTCTTATGTAAACCTGAAATCTTCCCATCTGGCCCTTTGAAATCTGCCAGAGTCCCTCTGCTCCTGAGATGCCTTCAGACAACTGCATATAGGTCTCGGCTAACCCCAAGGCTTCACAGCTAACCTCAGAATTCATACAGGACTTTGGGCAACGGAACAACATCTTTGATGTCCTGTTCCTGCATTTTTCTCTCAGAACACAGCTACTGCCTCTTAGCCCTGGGTTTGTACAGGGGTGGGCGGAGGCGGGGGGGCACTGTTTGAACCCACCTGCTCAATCCTATTGTTTGTCTGTTTCATTTCACATCATTACATTTAGATTAATATTTGAGCCTTTTCTTTGGGCCTTGTTATGCCAATAAATGTACTCTCTACACATCATCTCAAGATTTCAGGATTAACTAAGTCATTTATGTCTGCCTTACTAATAAAAATATCAGATGGAACTATGACTGTGGCCTTTCACTAGAAATGTACTTTCATGCTGACAGTGATTAGCATCTTTGGGTATGTATTACCCAAATACTAGTCTGCAGTTGAAATTACTTTATCTTGCACACAAATTTATCATGAGATTCCTTGACAAATACCAACCTGAGGTATGCTTTGCTTCTACACAGCTAACACAATTCCCTGACATAATAATCTAGCAAGCCTATCACAAAACTGGGAATACGGTTTCCTTGTTGTGGCTTGCTCTTAAAAGAAGCCACACAGGCTTCTAGAGAATTCTCCATTTTTCATATGCTCACAAATCAGCCTTCAATAATCAACTTCATGAGGGTGAATAGGATATCCCCATTCTCGTAGACTGCAGAATCTTTCCCCCTCTTTATTAATAAAAACTATATTTTCCCATCTCTTGTGTTCCATTTTCTTTCCCACTCTCCATGCTCCTTAAAGATTATCAGCAGAGACTCTACAGCTCCGGTGGTAAGTTCTCTCCACTCCCTGGGGTGTAATTTGTCCTGGCTAAGAGACTTGAGCTCATTTACAGCAGGTTGGTGCTTGTTATAATCTCTTTATTCATCTTGAACTTCAATTTTCTCTTACCAGTTTTCCTTTTCTTTTTAGTAAGTAGATTGTTCTCTGTGGCAAAGAAAAAGGAGGTAAAAGTCTGCTTTCTTGCTGTCTTTCTAAAATGCAACAGCATCACATTACTAAGTGTACTCTAAACCCATGAGTGACTGGTTCCCCTTCGACTCCAGCAGTACTTCTCAAACTCCTCTAAGGTACTCGTTAAAAATGCAGATTCTCCAGAGAATTCACCTCTCAGAGGCTCAGTTGATTGCTATATTAGTTAGGGTAACACTAGTCACAAAAACAAACAAACCAAAATTAATAAAACAGCTCAAATAGAATAGAATTTTATTTCCTGTTTCTTGAAGTCCCAAAACAGATGTTCCAGATCAGTGAATGGCCCCCTCTGAACAATAAGTTAGAGAGCTAGAGCTTCCTGGGTTTTGTTTCACTGCCATCTTTAATTTGCAGCTTCCAAGATCTCCGTGTTTGCCTGCATCAACATGGAGAGAGGGAAAAGAGCATGCAAAGTACAAGGGCAATTTTAATGGGTCAGGTCTGGAAATGGCATGTATTACTTCCATGCATATTTCATTAACATGAGTGCATCTAACTAAAAAGGAAACTAGGAAATATAGCCTAACTGCAAAGGAGGCTGGGCGATACAGTCCAACTGCAGGGGTGCTGGGAGATGTAGTCTAGCCCAGGAAAAAGATTAAAAGGTTATGGTGCACAATCTGCTGATGTGGATGTTGTTATTATTTTTCAGTCTATAAGTCATGTCTGATTCTTTGCTACCCCATGAACAGCAGTATGCCAGACTTCCCTGTCCTTCAGTATCTCTGGGAGTTTGCTCAAACTGGCATCCAATGAGTCCCCTGAGTCCATGGTGATATCATCCAACTATCTCATGCTCTGTCGTCCCGTTCTCCTGCATTCAAATTTCTGAGCATGGAGGTCTTTTCCAATGAGTCAGTTCTTCACATCAGGTAGCCAAAGTATTAGAGCTTCAGCTTTAGCATTAGTCTTTCCAATGAATATTCAGGGTTGATTTCCTTTAGGACTGACTGGTTTCATTGATCTCCTTGCAGTCCAAGGGACTCTCAAGAGTCTTCTCCAACACCACAATTTGAAGGCATCAATTCTTCAGCACACTCAACCTTCTTTTTGGTCCAGCTCTCACATCCATACATGACTACTTGAAAAACCACAGCTTTGACTATATAGACCTTTGTTGGTAAAGTGATGTCTCTGCTTTTTCAGACACTATCCAGATGTGTCGTACCTTTTCTTCCAAGGAGCAGGTATCTTTTAATTTCATGGCTGTAGTCACTCTTGACAGTGATTTTAGAGCCCAAGAAAATAAAATCTGCCACTGCTTTCACTTTTTCCCCATCTATTTACCATGAAGCGATGGGACCAGATGCCATGATCTTAATGTTTTGAATGATGAGTTTTAAACCAGCTCTTTCACTCTCCTCTTTCACCTTCATCAAGACACTCTTTAGTTCCTCTTATACTTCTGCCACTAGGGTGGTATCATCTGCATATCTGAGGCTGTTGATATTTCTCCCAACAATCTTGATTCCAGCTGGTGTTTCATCCAGCCCAGCATTTCGCATGATGTACTATGCATATAAATTAAATAAGAAAGAAGATAGTATACACCTTGTCATACTCCTTTCCCAATTTTGAACCAGTCCATTGTTCCATGTCCTGTTCTAACTGTTGCTTCTTGACCTGTATACAGGTTTCCCAGGAGACAGGTAAGGTGGTCGGGTATTCCCAGCCACATCTCTGTAAGAATTTTCCACAGCTTGTTGTGATCCACAGAGTCAAAGACTTTAGTGTAGTCAATGAATCAAAAGTAGATGCTTTCCTGGAATTCGTTTGTTTTTTCTATGATCCAACAAAAGTTGGCAATTCTATTTCTGGTTTCTCTCCCTTTTCTTCACCCACCTTGTATATCTAAAAGTTCTCAGTTCACATACTGCTGAAGCCTAGCCTGAAAGATTTTGAGGATAACCTTACTAGCATGCAAAATCAGCAGAACTGTATAGTAGTGTGAACATTTTTTGGTGTTGCCTTTCTTTGGGACTGGGATGAAAACTGACCTTTTCCAGTCATGGGACCACTGCTGAGTTTTCCAAATTTGCTGGTATATTGAGTGCAGCACTTTAACAGCATCATCTTTTAGTATTTGAAATAGCTCAACTAGAATTCCATCACCTCCACTAGCTTTGTTCATAGTAATGCCTCCTCAAGCCCACTTGACTTCACACTCCAGGATGTCTGCCTCTAAGTGAGTGGCCACACCATCATGGTTATCCAAGTTACTAAGACCTTTTTTGTGCATTTCTTCTGTGTATTCTTGCCACCTCTGCTTAATCTCTTCTGCTTGTTAGGTCCTCACCATTTCTGTCCTTTATCATGTCCATCTTTGCATGAAATGTTCCCTTGATATCTCTAATTTTCCTGACCAGATCTCTAGTCTAGCATTCTAATGCTAAGTTCTGGTTATTTCTAATAAAATTTTACCTTAGCCAAAACTCTTGCTAATTTTGAAGTTGACCTGAAACTACACTAAAATTATCAAGGGTTTAGAGTTAAGCTAGAAGATACACACCTGTTGCTTTCTAGGAAAATTCACAGCAACCTAAATGAAATGTGACCAATTTCCAACCCTTTTCCTGAATGGGCAATAAGTAAACCTATAAAGAACTGAAAATTTTTAATGAAATCATCTGGTAAACATTTTTTAAAGGTTTCAACGTAGTGAAAAATGTTAACATAAAAACCTGCAGTGTTACACTTGTTGAGGATTAGCATTTGTCTGCAAAGTCTAAAGGAGAAATCTTTTATCTCAATAATACTACATTCTTCCATTTGTAATAGCCTCTGATTTTTTAAACAGTTTCTATTCGAGACATCTTTAATGACCTGATACAAATGCGCCTTTCTTTATACAATCAGGTAACCTGGCACATTTGCCCTGCTTTCCCTTAGAGATCCTATCTGTAGAACCCATTCATCTTGTGTGCTTAATGCCTCTAACACAGCTCCTCCCTTTGGGTTCTGTCTGTTCTATTTCATTCCTAAATGTCTCCTTTTGCCCCATATTTTTTGCCCCAAATTGCTTGAGACATCTTGAAAGCAGACAGGTCACAAGCCTTAAATAAATAAAAATAAATTAATGTGTTTCTGCCCAGTTGTATATGAACAGAATGTCTAATAAATCAGCCACAGATTAAATATCAAAGGGAAAAGCTTCACTTATGGGCAGTTCATGCATCCTTTTGTAATGTAAACTTTCAAATCCTTCTGTTTTATCATTTTGAATTTTCATATATCATATTTTCTTATAGTAAGAGATGGACCAGATGGTGACTTTTATCACAGACTCAGGCAATTATTAAGACCCTTAGTAAATATCTAGTAAGTACCCTGAGTTCAGGCCCTACTGCTTTCTCTTCCTTGTTGCCTCTGATTCCGTGGGGACAGGGCCTCTGGGGCCAGTGTGTTGACAGTCATGTTTCCCCGGAGCATGACCTCATAAATTCTTCCTCCCAGACCCACCGCACAGAAAGTGCATGCAGTTGCACAAATTCAAGTAGGGATAAGCGTTGAAGATGAAATACAGGGATACATATTCCAAAGGACCCAAAATAGCTGAAGTAACTAGATACTTCACCTGCAAACTGAGATTTATCTCAGAATCTGAGAGTGCCTGAAGCTCGATTCCCAACAACTCTGTCTTTGGGGAGAAGAGTGAACTTGTTCCCTTGGAGGAGGGGCTGCCTTTTGCTTGTGAACATGACAGGTAGCCTCAGTTTGGGGACTTGAAATAAATGGGCTTCCCTGGTCGCTCAGATGGTAAGGAATCTGCCTGCAATGCAGGAGACCCAGGTTGGATCCCTGGGTCAGAAAGATCCCCTGGAAAAGGAAATGACAACTCACTCCAGTGTTCTTGCCTGGAAAATCCCATGGACAGAGGAGTCTGGAGGGCTACAGTCCACGGGGGTCGCAGAGAGTTGGACACAACTCAGCGACTAACACACACATGGAAATAAATCATAACTCCTGAGACAGAGCCTTGGACCTGGCTGTCTTCATGAAACAGCTGATGAAAACGAGATTTGTAGCCAATGGCTCTGCATGGTGGCCCCTCTGCCTCCCATTGTGTTCCCTCCCACCCCACCCCGCCACTGCCCATGTGGACTGCCACACTCTCGGGCAGCCTGAGTCCAGGCAGAAGGCAGAGAGCATAAGGGTCTCTGTCGTAGGGACAGAGCGGCTAGTCACCTGCCCTGGATGGTCTTGTTCCACTTCCGGTCCAATATAGGGCTTCGAAATGACCACACTCGTGACATGGTTTTAGCCCCAAGTCCTACTGAAATCTCAGAGAGAGAGGAAAGACACTGGCACCAGGAGATTCTGGAGTCAAACAGGGAACTGGCAGGACTGTAACCTCTTTATTCTTAAAAACAGCTTAAAAAATATGTATGCAAAGAACTACGAGGATTCAATCTTCTCTCAAAAGTCTCTTGAATTTTCCCTTTCATGAAAGCCTGCTTCCGTGATCGAAAGACTACTCTAACACTCCAATAAAATGTTCCTTACAACTATCCTCCCAATCATTTGGGTCTTCTTTTTACACCATCTCACAGAAAAGCATCAGGCCCTTCTTAAACACCAAAGAAGTAAAATGAAATTTTGGTCAATGTGAACAATTCAGCGCCAAATAAATATGTATTGAGCAACTAGGAAACCCACTCCTTTGACCACCGTGTTTGAAGAATCGCTTTATCAGCAGGGAAAGAAGAATCTGCTCTCTTAAAATGCCCAAGCAGTGTTTCCTGTCGGTTTGGGAGTCAGAACCATCCAGGAAAATTGCTACTGGCTCTGTCTAATTAGCACTCCTGCCACCTGCAAACAACTGGTACTAAAAAAAGGTGCTGAATTCCTGCCATTGAAAATGCCAAAAAAGACACCACCACTTTCACTCTGAATCTTAGAATCTAATAGTTCACTGATTTGGGCAAAGAAAGAAAATACATTTTCATTTTCATCCAAAGGAAATGACTGTTAACAATAAGCCATGTCCCAGAAACTAGCACACCTGGATGAGTTCCCCAATCCAAGGATCCAGCATACTCTGTCCTGGCCCAAGGCTCCTCTGCTTCCCATGGAAACCTCCTCCCT
The DNA here is from genome assembly GCF_014754425.2 of Oryx dammah. Lineage (NCBI taxonomy): Eukaryota > Metazoa > Chordata > Mammalia > Artiodactyla > Bovidae > Oryx > Oryx dammah. Next base: position 74,777,749 of record NW_024070209.1, on the reverse strand, counting down.
CCTCAGGTCCAGCCTGAGACCTGTCTCCTCCAGGAAGCCCTCCTGACCAGCCCAGCTCTTACAGATCATCCCCTGGACACCACAACACTTAGAGTCTTTCCCCCACATCTGAGCACTAAGTTATGTTTCTTGATAACAATTGTTTTTACCTCAGCCTCTGTCAAGAACAAAAAGCAAGTACAGTAGTCCCACCTCATCTGCAGGGAATACCTCCCAAAACCTCCAGTGGATGCATGAAGCAGGGGATAGTACCAGACCCTACAGGCATTGTGTTTTCTCCTGTACTAACAGGCAGGTGGTGGATATGCTGGACCAAGAGCTGATTCACATCACGGGCTTCCCTGATGGCTCAGATGATAGAGAATCTGCCTGCAATGCAAGAGACCTGGGTTTAATCCTTGGGTCAGGATGATCCCCTGGAGAAGGGACTGGCTACCCACTCCAGTATTCTTGCCAAGAGAATTCCATGGACAGGAAGGCTATTAACACTTTCACTTTCAATGGGCAGGTGGTGGATACACAGGACAAAGAGGTGATTCACATCCTGGGCAGGATAGCATGAGATTTCATCACGCTACTCAGAATGGCATGCAATTGAAAACCTATGAATTGTTTGTTTCTGGAATTTTCCATTTAATATTTTCAGAGGTTGACCACAAGTAACTGAAACTGCAGATACGGGTGGGGTGTCGGGGGGAAACCCTATATTGCATTTGAAACAGGCAGGGTGAAGCTGAGCAGAGTGTGAGGCACCTTGCACCTTCCCTGTATTCCTGAGAGCACCCACCAAAAGGCTGGGCAGGAGGCCCTCCACAGACCGCTGATTGAGGGACTAGCATGTGTCTTCACCAGAGAGCAGGGTGGCCACAGCGAAAATACAGCAGCTGTGACTTCTTACTTCCTGCTCTAATCAACACCATGGGGCTGAAATGCAGGACACACAGTAGGTGCTAAATAGATTTTTATGGATTGATTAACCACTGGAGGGACAGTGACTTATGTGGGATTTATTCATGCTTTTGATGCCAAATGAGGGTGATTTTAGCAGAGCAGAATGTTAGAAAAACAAAACAGCAAACACAAAACCCACCCAGCAGCGAGGCTGGCTCCTGCTCTATTTATACCCACCGCACTCCTCAAAACAGATGTCCTCTCAGACCTGAGGGTTTCTGATGAGGGGTCCACTCTTCCTAGTGACCTGTGCATTCAGTAATCAGAGACATGGCTTTCCTCTTCCACACCAGCCCTCTGTGTGGCCAAATCAGCCTGTACTGTGTCTTCTCCAAGGGAAAAGACTTGGGTTAATGACAAAGGAAACTTCATTTGTGTGCTGAGTGTGATGAAAAGGACAAAGGCTTTGGAAATAACCAACCAGACTCCGTTTCCAGTTCTGCCACTCACTGGCTGTGTGATTTCAGATCACCCACCCTCTCTGGGCTTCCCTGATAGTTCAGTTGATAAAAAATCTGCCTGCAATGCAGGAGACCCCAGTTGATTCCTGGGTTGGAAAGATCCGCTGGAGAAGGGCTAGGCTACTCCAGTATTCTTGGGCTTCTCTTGTGGCTCAGCTGGTAAAGAATCTGCATGCAACACGGGAGACTTGGGTTTGATCCCGGAGTTGGGAAAATCCCCTGGAGAAGAGAAAGGTTACTCACTCCAGTATTCTGGCCTGGAGAATTCCACGGACTATACAGTCCAAGGGGTCGCAAAGAGTCAGATACCACTGAGTGACTTTCACTTTCACTCACCCTCTCTGGGACACAGCACTTGAGGCCGAGAACACTAATTCTACAGTTTGCTATGATCACTGACCAGGTATTGTGGCTAGAATACCTGGTACAGTGCTTGGCATACTGCAACCACTGAGCAAATGAACGTTTTATTGTGGTTATGATTGTAAACACAAACAAGGAGAGAAGTCCATCTCAGCCACAGTGGGCACTCCCAGACAGTCCTGCTGTGGCTTCTTTGGGTGAGGGCAGTAGCTTTTCCAGCACAAAGTCCTCATCTGACAGACTGCACAAAGGATGGTCTATGCTCTGAGCCGGGAATGCATGTTCTGGTTTATTCCAGTCTACCTCTCTGGGGACCACAAGTCCACTCCTTCACAATCCAGCCACTTGGAGCATAGTCCTGACCTCAGAGCTCAGCTTGGGGCATCTCTGTCAGGACAGGCAGGGCTGACTTTTGAAGCTCACTCCACATAGCTAGATCTGTGTTTCATGGAGAAATCTTTAACCAGAGCTGAAGAAGCTCTCGCGTCTAACACCCAACAAATCCCATTTACCACGAAGAGAGATCCATGCTAACCATGGAGCTTATCCCAAAACCACAGAGTAGGGCCCTGAATAACCCAGAACAGATCCCGGCTGCAGGCAAAGTCTATGCAGAAAGACAGATCTCTTACACAACACAAACCAGATCCAGTCACCGAGACCCTGGGGAAACAGGAACAGATGACACTCCAGCTGAAGTGGGAGTTCATGTCTAGACCAGAGGGGACCTTCCTGAGTCCAAACCAAACAGTCCCTAGCTGGATGGAGCCCCAGTGCAGGGGAAGATCTGGGCTTCAGACTCTGGAAATTCTTACTTGCATGCAGGCTCTGGGGATGAGAGAAGGGTGGTGTGAGGACAGGGGAGACAAGCCCACTGTGATTCTAATTCACATAGCTTTTCTCGTTCTTCTGACAAGCCGGCACCCCCGGTGAGCTGTTATCAAGATCCAACCCTGAAGGCTTTGCAACACTCCAGCATGGGCACCCTGGGCATCACCTGGGTGGATGCAGATTCAGCAGAGCCCCTCTTCTCTGATAACGCCCTCGGGGAAACTGGGAGAATCGTTACACCTTCACCCAGAGATGTAGCTGAAGAAGGATTCTTAGAGTGCTTATTTCCTGCTTTCATTTGAGGATCACTGAAAATGATTTGTCAGACGTTATGATCGCCTCAAATGGCCAGATCTTAACCTGTTCCTTAGCCTGCAAACCTCAGCCATATTTCCATAATGTCTACACCTGTCCTGTGTAGCCTGGTGGATCCCACAGCTCACAGCGGGTGAACCCACATAGATCATTTCAGAGGTCGGCTTCCTACCACATGAATGAACACTGACTCACCTGTGCCTTCCTTCTCCTCTTCCCTCCCAGTGCTTGAGGTGTTGAGTCCTTCTTAAAAATCCCAAGTAATCCTTTCTCCTTTCTCCTCTCTACATTACCCTTCAATCACTTTGCATGTACCATGTTAAGAACTTAGCATTCAGACCACACCTCGCATTCCCCTTCAGGTTGTTGGAGGAGCTTTCTTGCACAGGCTCCGACCTGCTCCCCCTCCAAGGCACCCTCCTGTCGCCCTATCTTAAAAACACCTCCCTTTTCCTGGCTGATCCCCGCCATCAAGGGTGGACTCCTTTACTCTGTGTCCTCTCCCCTCCCCTAGGCTTCACACACCAAAACTTCATCCGATTTTCTTTTCTTCTTCTTTTCAGGAAACGCAGTTACTCCATTCAGGAAACACCAATGGGGCCATTTCCCGAGTGTCCTCACTCCCTTTCACTGACAGTCCTCCGGCTACCCTCAGTAGGTTATTATTATTTATTATTTATCAGCAGCCACATTGTACTCTGCTTCCCACAAGATATTAAAGAAGACACAATCCCTGAACTGAGTTCACAGCCGAGGAGAGCAGAGGCCTGGATTCAGACATCACAGGAGTGAGCTGAGCAAGAGAGATTTACCAATCACCCCTCCCCCAGCCCCAGCAGCGGGGTGGGGGCGGGACCTGCAGAGCCCGCCCGGGGCTGGCTCCTCCCAGTTTCAGCCAAAGAACAAGCAGGCCGCCTACCTTCCACACCCCCCTCCCCAATTTCCACCCAGGCCTCAGGCCTCTGCGGCTTTGCCCTGGGGAGTGGGGGCGCAGAGGCTGTAGCCCAACAAGACGTTACATTCAGGCTGGAGATGGGGGATGGTGGGCGAGGGGGGATACATTTCCTCTGAAATCAAAACCAAATGAAGGGGTAAGGTAGGGGAGGGGAAGAGGTCAGGGAATAAAAACCAGATCTAGATCTACCAAGAGAGGGGAGACTGGTGCTGAAATTAAATGCTCTGACACAGTGGATAAGCCCGCAAAGGGGCTGCCACGGGCCTCTAGCCAAACCTCTCCTATGAAGGTGGAAGTTAGGGTCCGTGGAGACCGCACGTGGAGAGAGAGAAGTGATGGAACTAAGAAAGTCTGTGTAGACAGAACGGGAGTCAGTGAAGACATGGAAAGCTGGGGTGGCCAGGGCAGGGGCTGTCGAAACAGAGAGGGGTCCTGCGGACTTAAGAGGGTCGGTGTAGACAGGAAACTCCGTGGACACCGAGGGGAGTCGAGCCTGCACGGACTAGAGAGGGTGGGTGGTCAGGATTTACGAGGCCGGCCGAGGTTCTTCAGGGACCTGGACAATTCCTCCTCCTTACCGTGGCTGAAGTGTCATAGGGAGGGCGGAAGCTGAAAGACGATTGGACTTTTCGTTCTCAAACTTTTCCGCCAGTTTCCTCAGGTGTTGAGCGCGGCCGGGGAGCTCGCCTCGGTCCCGTCCGCCAACCCGGGGCCGGCGGGGCCGGGAGGCCCGGGGCGCAGGAGGCCGGGACCAAGCACCGCGCATCTGCCGGGCGCGGCCGCCGAGCTGGGCAAGCAGGGAGCCACCGCAGGGGGCGGGCGGGGGCGGCGGATGGACGGATGGACACACCCGCGAGCACTCCGCCCCGGGCCACGGCGCGCGGCTGCCCGGGATCCCTCGGGCCCGAGGAGCAGCGCCGGGTGCCCGGCCGGGGGCGCCCCGCCTCCCTCACCCTCCGCCCCCGCCCACTCGGGCGCCCGTGATTGGCTCCGCCCGCCCCTGGCTGCGCGCCGAAGCCCGCCTCCCTCGCAGCTAAAGCAGACGGTACCCGGAGCGGAGCGAGCCAGAAGGGAGCATGGTCCCCGCGCCGCAGCCGCGCCAGCCCCCGCCGCCGCCGCCGCCGCCGCTGCCGCGGATCTAGCTGCAGCCCCGGCCCCGGCTCCGCAGGGCCCGCCCGCAGTCCCCGCGGCCGCCGCGCCTGAGCGCAGCCCCCGCCCGGAGCCCGAGCCCCGAGCCCGGAGCCAACCCCAGCCCGGCGGCCGCCGCGGCTGCGGGGAGAGCCGGGGGGGGGCGGGGGGAGCGATGCTGCCGGAGCCGCCGCCGCCGCCTCGGTGAGAGCCGCGCCGCGCCGCGCGTAGCCGCACAGGCTGACAGGCAGAAGGACTGACTTCCCTCTCTCGGGCATCCTCCCTGGGCTGCCGGGAGGCGGCGGCGGAGGAGGAGAAGGAAAAGGGGGGAGAAAGCGGAGAGCAGGAACGCGAGGAGGAAGTGGACCTGGATCCGTTTCTCCCGGCCAGGACCCGAGCGGCCCCAGCCACCGCTGCCCGCCGGCGCCGTCCCCTATCCATCAGCCCTCCTGCGCCCAGTCGCGACCCCAGACTCTCTGCGCGTCGTGCCGGGGCCAGAGCCGCGCGGCCGGAGGTAAGATGCAGGCTAGGGCGCCAAGGATGCGGCGCCGGGGACCCCAGGGTGCTGGAGGCTGCGTGGGGCCGGGCCGGGCTTGGGAGCGGGGCCGGAGAACCCGGAACGCTGGGCTCGGCTCCCGCGGCGGCGGCGACGGCGGCCGGAGCCTCCCGCGTCTGGACTCGCAAGGCTGCAGGAGCCCTTGCGCCTGCGCTGCTCCAGGGGGAAAAAAAAACTTCCTGCCCCCGGGTGTGGATGCCCCCGGGCTGCCCGGGGCCAATGTTGCGGTAGTAGTGGGTGCTGGAAGCGGTGTGACCACCCCCCACCCTACCCCCACCGAAGCAGCCCCTCTCAGCTGGGCCCGAGAGCTTGCGTCCCTCTCCAAGCCACCTCCCTGGAGCGGCCCAGGGCCCGGGCCGGACTGGGGGCCAGGAGGAGGCACCGGAGGGCAGGACTCTGGGGGCGGCCACGCGCCGGACCCTTTGGGGAGGTGCGCGCCTCTGTGCGGCGGGAAGCCAGGTTGGGATTTCTGCCCCCACCCGTCCTCAGACCCCGCATTTGGGGACCGGGTCTCTTCACTCAATCCCAAGTAACTTTCGAGACAGAGGAACGTGAACACCACAGGGAGGAAACCCACACAGACCTTCTGTGACCCCCTCCCCTTCCCTTAGCACCTTGTGGGTGCCAGCGTGTTTGGGGGGCGCGGAAACGAGAGCGCACCGGAATGGTGGGGCGGCGAGGATGTGGGGTTGGGTGGGGAGGGGTTGTTTATGTGCGGGATAGTGTGGCCTGGGAGATATGTGGTGTGGAAGTGTGGGCTTGCGCCCTGACTGCCGCGGGAGGTGCCGGCTGGCAGAGGGCTCACGTCCGGGTCTCTGTGGCCTGGAGAGGGCCGAGAGCGCGAGGGTCATCTGCGATCGCGGCGCGGGTTCGGGCTCTAGGCAGTGCGGGCCCCGGACCCCGAGGGAGGGGAGCGCTCCCCCGGGATCGAGAGAGCGGAGTCGAGATCCCAGATAGGTCCGAGGCAGCTCCCGGGCAGGTCAGGTCTGCGTCGGCCGGGGAAGGCGGGGACGCGCCGCCTTGCCTGCTTGCCTGCCTGCAGCCAACGGTGATGGGGCCAAAGCGCAAGTCTCGGATGCTTGGGTCCGCCAGCGGAGAAGCCAGTTGTGGTTCCTGGGCTCTGAAACCCAATGGCAGACACGGGTCAGTTGGCGGGTCCCTAGGGATGCTGATGGGTGAGGAGCCGCCGCCGTTGCCATCCCTGCCGCTCTGCAAACGCTCTCCTGGCTCGCTACGGTGCTTGCGCCGCGGCTAGCCCGGGGTGAATCGTGGACGCACGTATTTATGTAGAATTAGGGGAGACCTCAGCGCCGGAGGGACTGGACCGCTGAGGACGCCCAGCTGCAGCTGCCCGTGAAACTTCCACTTCGGCTCAGGGACAGTCAGGCTCCACTATTGCGGACGCCAGCCTCTCACCCGCCGAGCTTCGCTGGGATTCGGACTCCTCTTGCGGTGATAAGTCTGTCCTGGTTACAGCTGTATTTACCTTAATTTCAGTCACTTTAAAGTCATCTGTTCAGTCACTTCAGAGTTCCTTTTCTTGTTGTGTGGTCTTATCTCCAACTCAGCCCTGGGACGGCAGATTTAAGGAATTATTTCGGTTTAGGATGAATGACAGCAGATTTAATTAGCCCACCTCATTCGTGATGTTTTTTAAAAATTACAATGGAAAGTGAAAAGCTACTCTTCTGGAGTGGGCATGATGAACAAATTTATCGATTGTTCCTCCCGACTCTAGGCCAAAACGTTGTTGGATAATTCACAGGTGAATACTTTAAAGGCCGGTTGGCATGCCTGTGTTTGAGTAGTCACATATTTCAGGCATTTATACAAATATGAAGCTACGTGCCACTGATGAATATAGTCTTCGTCCTGTACACTCTTCTGAGTGCACTTGATTTATCATCCTGCTATAAATCAGAGAATTACTAGCATATGTGCCCTTAAACTCTATATAAATTTAATGGCATTTAAATTGGTTTATGGGCTGATGCATTTAACCAATTTTAATAACTTTTCTGCACAAGCATCTTATAAACCATATTCATCCATGATTAAGAAAAACATTTTCTTCTGTTCAGTCTCTCCATTTGTAGCACAGTTAACGAAAATTTATAGGTCTCCAACTTTGATTTGCAAGCAACAATCCAAAGGAAATACCTAGAGTTGTACTGAAATAAAATACCCTATGGTAGCCATGGTAACAAATAGATTAAGGGTTATTGGTTTTCATCTGTATGTGATGGGAGGGAGGAATCTAGGTTGTATCTTTTTAATTATGCTTCTAATGAGTGGTGGTCATACTTCAAGTACTCAGTGCAGGAGATAAGCCAAACTGAGAATTCAGTTCTGTGAGAGGTTTATTGGAACAAAGACTAGTAGAGCCCAGGAGAATGACTTCTGCTAACTGCAGCTCCTCATATCCAGGAAGCAAATAGGTAAAACCTTTTTTATTTTTCAAGTAGATAGATGAGAATTGAGTTAGTCCCTTTAAGAGTAGAAAATTTATTTTCCTTATGAGCTCTTACCAAAGGAACCTTTCAATCTGGCCCATGTTTTCTAGGAATAAACATGTTAGAAGTGTGGATGTTGGTGTGGATTGAGTGTCACAGTTGTTATCAACACCTGTCAGTCTAAGTGAGGCATATCATTAGTCTATTCAAATCTTGCTTATTTCAATATTCATGCATTTCCATGGTGATCCATTCCATTTTTGTTTACTGAGTCAACCTTATAAATCTTTGGCATCAATTTCAGTTGTACCATCTTTTTTCTTTTATTTATCAATTGATTTGGCTGCAAATCATTCCCATTTAAAAATGTTTCTTTTTTTTCCCCCCTTCTGCTAGTTCCCAAAAGTTTACACTCTTGCTGATTGCATACAGATAAAATAACACCACTGATGCTAATGTAGTTTTTTGCATCTCTTTTGATATGTGTGTATGCGTGGGTTTTTTCTTCTTTTTTCTTCCAGCAGGCTTACCTTAAAGCTTTCTCAATTTATGGCCTGGAGATGTCGATCCAACCCACCAGAATTGACTAAAGTGTTCCCTCCCTTCTTCTTTCCTTCCCTCTTTCCTTCTTTCCTTTCTACCTTTCTTCCCTTCCTATCCTGTTATGGTTCAGGGATTCTTTATGTCTTCAGTTATACCTAGCTCAAACAGACTTTTGGACTTTGTATATTAGAACAAGCCCATCGTCCTAGGATCTTGTCTCATTAAGTAGTAGCCAAAGACAGAATGTTCTGGAGCATCAGATTATTTTTCCAAATACAGTGTATGTTTACTCACAACGTATAGTATCTCTGGGATCATGTAACATTGTAAGTTCACTGCACAGGCAGCTTTGCTTAAATGCAAGTGATGATTTTGCTCACCCGCTTTCAACTTTGCTTTCTAATGATGCAGTCCCATGGTAATCACACCCTGTATATTTCAGAAATATCAAGGCAAGCATTAGCACACCACTGACTTATTAGGATCAGGAGAAATAATTGGAGCACTTAAGTTCAAAGTCAGATGGAGAAACGGAATTATAACCAATCTTGTGATTCTATAATCGGTCAACTAAGTGCTTACTTGTGGGGTAGGGGTAGGAATAAACACCATGAATAAGAAATCCAGCCTTTGGTTGCCGTGGGTGAGGCTAAACCAAGGCAGAAACTGTGTAGGTTTTACTAGAGAATAAGAGATCTGTTTGCGGGGAATTCCCTGGTGATCCAATGCTTAGAACTTGGTGCTCTGACTGCCAAGGGCCCAGGGTTTGATGCTGGTCGGGGGATTACAATCCCACAAGCAGTGCAGCAAAAAATAAAATAAAATAAAAAAATAAGAGAGAAAGAAAGAAAAGAAATCTCTTTGTGGACAGATAAATCACATATAGACCCAAATGTTTAGAAACTGGGAGAATGTAGTTTGTACAGATGGTCTTTTGTTATTACTTAGGAAATCAGGATTTATCTCCTGATATGCTAAAAAAAAAATAGTCTTAATAATTTGGTTAAGCAGAAAAAATGTGTCAGAATTCTTTACCTGCCTTCTGAGATCAGGATCACACTGAAAGCAAACTGATTCTTCCTACAACAGCTACCAGCTTACTTTCCTGAAGTCCTAGGTCAGAAAGGAAATCACTTGAAAATAGGGAAATTGAAGCTGCAGAAAAAGATGAGGTTTGTTGATCATTGGAAGGAGCAATACAATTAATTATTTGCGAAATGAACTTTACAGCTTGGGGCGTCTCCACCTTTAGGAAGGGAAAAGGAAGGTTTCTCATTTACCACCACAGAGGATATTTGCATGAAATTCACGTGGTTCAGACTCTGGACTCTGTAGCAGTTGATGATTCAGAAGCTAGAACAGGAATGGCAGAACATTGTATACGGGATCAGGTTTGGGCCAAGAGGTCAGCTCCCCAAACATTTAAAGGTTGCCGTTGGCCCCACTGGCATCAATTTTTATAATTCTTTTCTAGAGTTTTGATATATTAAAATCACTGACTCTTTTAACAATATCTTAATATATGTGTGTATAGGCTTTCCTGGTGGCTCAGCGGTAAAGAACCTGCCTGCAGTGCAAGAGATGGGGGTTCAATCCCTGGGTCTGGAAGATCCCCTGGAGACGGGGAATGATAACCTACTCCAGTATTCTTGCCTGGGAAATTCCATGGACAGAGGAGCCTGGTGGGCTATGGCAGCAGAAGTCAGATACGACTTAGCAACTAAACAACAACAACAATGTTTGTGTGTGTGTGTGTGTGTGTGTGTGTGTGTATATAAATATATACACATACATATATATTGTATAAAATGTATATGTATACACACATATACAAATAAATATTCTACTACTTTATTTTTTTAAATAGTGGTAAAAGGAAACGCATAACATAAATTGTATCATCTTTACCATTTTTTAAGTGTACAGTTCAGTAGTGTTAATATTAATATTGTTGTGCAGTGGACATCCAGAACTTTTTCATCGTGCAAAACTGACACTCTATACCCATGAAGTGTCAGCTGCCCACTCTCCCTCCCCTACTTTCTGTTCCTATACATTTGACTACTTTGATGGCTCATATAAGGAGAAATCCTACAGTGCATGTCTGTGAACATGGGTGGGCACACATCTCGTCACGATCCAGCTTTCAATCCTTTGGCATATATACCCAGACAAGGGAATGGTGGATTCTACTTTTTCACAGATGTGTGACATTGATCCTCTGTTAAGAGAGATGGTGAAAATGCAGTCCACAGAAGACAGTCAGAGGAAGAATACAGTAGGTTTGTCTTCCCTTTCTATGTGTACGTTTCCTCACAAGTCTCTCCAATCTCTTTTCTGTTTCGCTTTTAGGGCTGGTGTGAGTTGCAGCGATATGACCTAGTGGCTAAAGGAATGGGCTTAGTGTCAGAGTTGTAGTGACTGGTGCTTACTAGCTGTGTGACCTTGGAAAGATCCTTAATCTCAGTAAACCTCCGTTTTCTTTTATGAAACTGGAGGGAATCATCGTGGCCGAGATAACTGCTAAAACCTGCCTCACAGTGTCTAACCTCGAGAAGTACTCTAGAAAGGAGAGCTTCGGTGACAGAGGCAATCATGATAGAGAAGGCAGCAGCAACCCCTGGAGCACTCAGAAACCATAGACAGCTCTCCTGTTAAATTTGAACATAAACATTTTTGTAATATGCCAGGGTATATATAAATATATTGTATTCTGTGAGTCTCACTACCAGAACTTATTCTGAAAAGAGATTTGCCTCACAATTATAACCGTTAAAAATATCCTTGAGTGGATTTGATATGTGAACTTTTAATTCCATTTTTAGTATCATAATTTTAGAGTTGATGTGGATTTTAGAGGTCAACTAATCTGCCTATTATTCAATCATCAACCCTGTTTCAAGCCCCAATAATATAATAATAACAGCTTCCAGTTATGGCTGCCCACTGTATTTTAGTACTTTACATACATCACTTCTAATTCTCACATCAATGCTGCAAGATAGGGATTATCCACATTTTTACAAGTGAAGATGAGGCTCAGAAAGGTAATCAACTGGCCCAAGGCCATGAATCTAGCTGCACTGTACATCCAAGCTTGAGCCTAGATCTATCAACTACCAATCTGTCTTGTCTTGTCTTTTCAAGGGGTGTGTGTTTGTGTATATGTGTTGTGTGTGTGTGTGTGTGTGTGTTTGAGACTTCAGACTGTGTCTCGATGATTCACACCACTGTGTGCATGCTAAGTTGCTTCAGCCGTGTCCAGCTCTTTGTGACCCTATGGACTCAAGCCTGCCAAGCTCCTCTGTCCATGGGATTCTCCAGGCAAGAATACTGCAGTGGGTTGCCATTTCTTCTTCCAGGAGATCTTCCCTATCCAGGGATCAAACACACATCTCTCATGTCTCTTGCATTGGCTGGTGGGTCCTTTATCATTAGTGCCACCTGGGAAGCTTATTTGCACCACAGCACACTGCCTATTATGTACCAGGCACCTCCCTGTCTGTGCCAATTAGCATTTTAAATGAAATAATTCTACTAGAGGGATTGTGAGCTTTAATAAGAATATTGACCAGGTCCAACATTCACAGTACTTTGGGATTTGCCTACCTGCTTTCATTTATTCTTACTCCTGGAATGCTGAGAAAAACTTTTAGATGATTTTGAATGGCATCTGTTTCCATGCTGATCCAGTGTAATAAATAGCAAATTGAGGAGCAGAAACAATGTAGAAAGCATTAAGGATACATTTAGGGCCACCAAAGATTGATCTGGGCATGTTTGTTTTGAGTCCCAGTACCAAATACAGTGCCTGGCACAAAACTTGATAGAAAAACTATTTGCCTGGATCAGTTTATGCCCAGAGAAGGTGTCAGGTAATAGACATCAAAGGCTGCTTTTTGGATTACCTTTCACTCAGTCGCTGTGTAGCTGTATCTCCACAGTTTTACATTGTGTGGAATCTTAGATGCTATATTTGGGCATCTACCTATTAAATATGTTTGTTGATGAATTATAACTAATCTAAATGGAATCTTTAAGGATTTATGACTTGAGACTTTGAAGACTAATTTTCTTAGAGCTTCTTCTTTCCAGTGCTAACTTGAATTTATTTGGCACTTGTGAGAATTGATGCAGAGTCTGTCCTAGTACATCCTTCATTCTTCATGATACACTTTATCTGTGAGGTGTTGTCCCCACTGAGATTTTTAATTTGTGGCATTTCATAAAAGTATTGTTTTAAGGAAAAACAAAATGCCTCACAATCATAGAGACCACTGTAAAAGGGCAATAACACTATATTTTCCAACTTTTTCTGGCCTATTTTAATTCTTTATTTTAGTGGGGGCGGGGGTGAAGGATTTTTGTTTGTTTGTTTGTTTTAGAAATGGACACGAAGATTTGAATACAACCTTGGGCATATACCACAAAAAAAGTGTTTTCTCCCTGTTTGAACTCTTCTAACCCTCACCTGGGCAAGAAATGACTTCTCCGGTTAGAGATTCACATGAGAAGACATGGCTACCATGCCGCTGATCAAACCTGTAACTGAGGAATCAGGCAGGAAATGATGCTGGATGAGGAAGAGGCAGCAGGTGTTCTGGGGTGGCTGGGTACCAGCCTGGCCAGCTCCACCACCTCCCCCTGCCTCACTCCTGGGCTTGTTTCTACCCTCAAGGAAAAATCAGGCAAGAGGCTTTCTTTTTCTTCAGGCATCCCTGTAAAGCTCTTCGAAGCAGGGTCAGAAATGGGGACCATGAGGCAAGAGCAAACAGAAGGGCTCTGTCTGTCTTGCGAAAAGCAAAAGCTAGTCAAAGGCTTAGACCAAACAGTTGCCAGATCATCTGTGTTTTCCTTTTGGATATTTATAAACATTTTGAGAAGTGGTGGGGAAAGGTGAAACATGAATTTTAAAACAAAACAAAAACTTACCTTTCTCTTTTATCTCCTCTTTTCATAGTTCCAGCTTTAAGCATGTGCTTTTGGATCAAAACTGCAGCTGAACTTAGCTTCGTAAGGAAGCTTCATTTTTCTGAAGCTTCTAAATGAGCAGAGACTCGGTCTATTTACTGAGCAGGTATGATGGAGAGAACCATGCCTTTCACACGGCATCTCATTTGTTGCTCACCTTGTGATTTAGGTAGCATTATTCCCATTCTACAGATTAGTTCTGGAGAGACAAAGCATTTGCCTAATGGGTGCAAATATGGGTAGCTGGATGGGTTACAGTGATGCACAAGCCTAGCTTCCAGGTGACTACCAACCTCTGAGGAAGGGAGAGAGCCTGTGTTCACTTTCATACAGAATATAAGCTGATTATTAAAATAACAGAATATACACACACTTAGCCACATTTCTCGTATGATTATACCACAGTTGACATAATAAAGTGAGGTCCTGCTAATTTTATTTTAAGGCTTGAAATAAACTTGGAAGTGAGACCCATTAGTACGATTTCAGATTCCTTCACACTTAACCTCACTGCCATCATCATTTGTAAAACTCAACAAGCGTTTGATTCTGAGTTTATCTTGAAGGCTTAGGTCTAACTGACTGCTTTTCTATGTAGTCAAAGGCTTCTTAGGGTGCCCCTGACTTACATGGATAAGAATCAATTATGTGAGGTTTCAATGGCTTCCTGTTTACAACACTCAGAACAATATCAAGCAGTCCATGTGAACATGTGGGTTGGTTTCTGCTCCAGATCATGTGAACAAGTGGCTCTTTCTGGATTCACTTGGGAATCACGACCTCCTTTTGGCTTTGGACTTGGCACATGTTGGGTTCTCACTGTTTGGACGCCCTGAGACATGACCCCGACCATAAGTTTCCAGTCTAACTCAGAAGCCTGTGGCATGTGGAAAGCAGGTGGAGAAAGACCAGTGAGGGGACAGGTCCAGCATTTCTTTCAGAACAGAGAAATTCTGAAAGACCACAGGAGAAGAACCTGATCATGAAGGCTGCCGCAGGCATCCACAACACGATTCCACGCAGCCACTTAGATTGGTTGCCTCTGCCACTGTCCAGACTGTCCAAGCCAGTAGAAAATGATGCTCCAGGCCTGGTCCTCTGATCGGTGCTAGGTCACAGATTGGTTACCAGTCTGAGACAAGATAAAATGGGAAGAAGCATTTAGAAACTTCTGTCGCACTTGGCACTCCCTTGACAGCATAGCCTTCAGCTTCTCTCCCTGAAGGTGTGGACCAGTCTGGGGCCACGTCAGACTCCCTCGTGTGTTGCCAAGAGAGCAGTGTGTGGTGAGAGCTGTGGGTAAGCATTGCATGCTAAGACTGCCTTTCAGTTCTTAACAGATTGACGATACAAATAAAACCCAAAAATCTGGGGTCTTTCACCACAGATAGGGATAGAGGGCAACATGAGAGCCTAGATGTAGTTGTCCTGCCAACCCACAGGCAGTGACTTTTTTCTAAAGCTCCCATCTAGAATCCCTCATCAGTGAGACCAGCCTTGCCTCCTTTGGGACAACAGGCAGACTGAATTGTGGCTGGTCTGACCGTGCTCACCATAGCAGGGACAGCTGCCTGTCTGTTCTGTCCTGTCCAGGGAACGATTGCTGTGTCAGGGGGTGCTGTGACTAGGGGCTCCTCCTCTGTGTTTATGTGCATCTCTCATCAGCTCCCTGATGCTGAGTGAGAGCTTGAGGGTCTTAGCACAAGAATCTCATCCACACATTCACATGAGGCCCTTTTGTTGCAGTTCTGCACTATTCTGACTTCTAAAGCCGTGCATAGGTGATTTTGCCATTGAATTCACTGATTTGGTGGCGGTAGGCTATTTTGCCATTGAACTCACTTGTTTGGTTGACCTGAAGAAGTATAAGATGACCATGCTCTGATTCTGGCTGTCCAAACCAACAGGTCAGGGCCACGGCATCTGGGAAGTGTAAGTGTTGCATTTTGGAAGCCGTGTCAGTGAGACCCGGAGGCTGCAGGCAGCCTGTGTGTCTGGCTGATCTTGCTAGCGAAGAGCCTGCTGTACGCAGAGTACTGTAATCTATTCGGTTCATGCTGCTCCAGCCAGCTTTAATCATCAAAACTTAAATAATATTCAAACTGTGAAAGGAACTTTTTTCTTGCTGCAACCTGGGTGTGCCAAGTAGAAGCTCCGAAGCTTCTCAACTTACCGATCTATGGCAAGACATTGCAGGAAAAGAAAAAAAAAAAAAAAAAGAGCACCGGGGTGGCTTCATGCACTGTGGGAAAAAATGCCTTTCTCCACAATTAAATGGTACTAGGATCTAAAATTTCCTCCTTTACCCCCAAAGAGAAAAAAAATGATTTTTATGGAAACCGTGGTTCATGGAAGTCCCTTTTTCCCTCTCCACAAAATCACCACCTCTCTTTTTCACCGGCCCCAGGTCTCTATGAGGGTCTGCTCTGGGACCCCTGGGGCAGAAGTCAGGCCGTGCAGAAGCCCACGGGGTTTTCAGGAAGGAAGGGCCATGGGGTGTGTGACATGCTAAAAGACACCAGTGACTGGGACATGAGGGAAGGTCACCGGCAGCAGTGGAGAGACTAATAAGAAAGCAGCTGGCGCTACTGCCGTGCTGAGATAAAGCCACACGAACCAAACCATCCTCTGGTGGCAAGAGTTTCAGCCCTGGGTTTCCAGATGGGCTGTGGTGACAGCCCTTGCCTCTCCCCTGCGCTCTCCCTCACATCCCCAAGCAAAAAGGGCATTCCAGAGCCACCATCCTGCTCAGGCTCCTACCTCAGAATTTAAAACTTCTCTCCCAGATTCTGCAGAAACCACAAAAAGCCCTCTTTGTTGGGGAAGGCTCCTGGGGAGGCTGCGGGGGAGGGGTGGGCACTCACTGGACTGTGAAATCGCAGTTGGAGAGCTGTAGCTGTCAGCTGTTTTTATTCTAGGTAAGCCTCCCTGGACGTCTGATCTTCAGAAGCATTTTTTGATATCTGGAAGAGACACCTAGGCCAGGTATGGTCTCCTTGGTCCTCGGGAAAGGGTCTTAAAAAGCAGTTTGCCTGTCTGACCCCTGGCTCCTGTGCTGTGTTACCTAGGGGCCACTGGGGACAGGGACAGGGGCGTGAGATTGACCTCTAGGGACTGAGCATGTGACAGTGGGGAGAACGAGACTGGATTCTCAGTCCTGCGTGCGTGTGTGCTGTCGCTTCAGTCGTGTCCGAATCTTTGAGACCCCATAGACTGTAGCCTGCCAGGCTCCTCTGTCCATGGGATTCTCCAGGCAAGACTATTGGAGTGAGTGGCCATGCCCTCCTCACTCAGTCCTGCACACAGTTACAAATAAAACTTACTTACTTTCAACTCAACAACAAGCGAACAGCTTGATTTTTAAAATGGGTAAAGGACTTGAACAGACATTTCTCCAGAGAAGATATACCAATAGCCAACCAGCCCATGAAAAGATGCTCGATATCGCTAATCATTAGGAAAATGCAAATCAAAACCATGATGAGATACCATCTCACACCCATTAAGATGACTATAATTCTTTAAAAAATAGAAAATAAAAAGTATTGGTGAGATGTGGAGAAATCAGAACCCTTATGCTTTAGGGGTGGCAATATAATGGTGTGACCACCAAGGAAAACAGAATAGAGGTTCCTCAAAAAATCAAACATAAAGGTATCATATAATTCTGTAATTCTGCTTCTGGGTAAATCCCCAAAAGAAGTGAAAGCAAGGACTCAGATATTTGTACACCCACACTCATAGCTGCATTATTCACAGTAGCCAAAAGGCAGAAGCAACCCAAATATTCATCAGTGGGTGAATGGATAAGTAAAATGTGTTATACAATGGAGTATTAATCAGCCTTAAAAAGGGAGAAAAGTCTGCCGCTTGCTGTGACTTGGTTGAACCTTAAAGGCATTATGTCAAGTGAAATAAGCCAGTCATAAAAATAAAAATATTGTTTGAGGATGAGATGGTTAAATAGCATCTCATGGACATAAACTCTCATGGACTCGAACATAAACTTGAGCAAACTCCAAGGGATAGTGGAGAATAGGGAAAGCCTGGCGTGCTGCAGTCCATGGGGTCGCAGAGAGTCAGATACAGCTTAGTGACTTAACAGCAAATTGTATGATTCTACATATATGAGGTACTTAGTAGTCAGATTTATAAAGACAGGACAGAGAATGGTGGTTGCCAGAGGCTGGGGGAGAGGAGAATAAGGACCTGTTGTTTGGTGGGCACAGTTTTAGTTTGGGAAGATAACTAAGTTCTGGAAATGGATGGTGATAATATTTGGACAACAGTGTGACTGTATTTAATGCTGCCGAACTATACACCTTACTGGTTAAAATGGTAAATTTTATGTTATATGTTTTTACCACAATAAAAAGAAGACATTCTAAACTGGCTCTCCTAATAAATTCTTTAAATCATTTGCTTAGAGGCAAAAAGTCACTCACTCTAACAGTTCAACAATTTGTATACCTTAGCCTTTGCTGGGCATTCTATGTATTATTATATATGTATGTGTTTTATTTGAGGTGTAACAGTTGAGGCAGCACAATAAAATCCACAGACCCTACGTGTTCAGTTCACTGAGTTTTGATAACTGTATATACCTCTGGAGCCACCATCCAAAGGAAAATGTAAAACATTTCATCACCCCAAAAAGTTCCCGTGTGCCACCTCTAAGTAAGCCCCCTTCTTCTCCTGACCATTTTCTAATGTCAGTCACCAGAGGTGAGTTCCGACTGCTGTGTGACTCCGTGTGAATGGAAGCATGTAGTGTATACCCTGGTACCCACTGGTTTCACTCAACCAACCCCAGGCGCCATTTATCCATGTTGACATTCACCCCAGTAGTTCTTTCTTTATTGCTCAATAGGGTTCCATGGCATGTACCAGAGTTGGTGTGTCCACTCTCCTGTGGACGGACATTGAGTGTTGCAGTGTCTGGGGACAGCTGGCAGTGAGTGAGGATGTTAGCTGGCCGACTGGGAATATCCCCACGAGTTGGGGTTGTCACACAAGTTTTCCACACAGGGAGTTTTCTGCAGGACTGGCAGCTTCCCCAGAATTGAACCATCTCCAGGTCGTGGCGTTTGGGTGATTTACACTGAAAGCGTGGCACCCGGTAGACCAGATGCTCCTGTGGCTGCTGGACAGATTTCTCCCTTAAAGGTACATCATGCAGGAAGTTGAGTATCAGGAGACTGTGTAGTGACTCTGCTGTGAAGACAGGAGGTTGGTGGATAGCCTTAAAGGTCAGTGTCTTTGAGCCATGATTGTACCTTCCCAGCCCAAGCAGCCACCTGTAGAACTGACCGGATGCCAGGGGTAGGGACAGGGAATAGGGCTGGGCTGATCGGTCTCCAGCTCGGCCCCTTCCTCTCTGGTTTGCAGCTTCAGGGCTAGTTGACATGTTCTTTCTGCCACAGTGCGAAGGCCTTTAGTCTGAGAATTCTGTCCTTAGGGTGACCTTGCCCTCTCTGCTGTGACCCATTCTCAAGTGAGTGTGCAGTCTGACTCTGAGATCAGTGTCGTCCCCCACATCCACATTTCTGGGCAGCATCTCGGCTCTTGAAGTAGTAGTGAGACCTTGTGCTCGAGAGCTGTGGCCTTCACTTCCATGTGGCTCTGAGCTCAGCGTCTTAGCAGGGCCACCTAGGAATGATGAAATCTTGGGCAGGTTACTTCATCTCTTGGAATAGAGCCACCTCGTATAATAACACTAATAATAGCTTTGCTGCTCTACGTACTGCCTCTAACAGGCCTGTAAGTAGGGGGGCAGGGTCATTCCTGCCTTGCAGGAATTCAGACAAAGTTCATCTGTGTGAAAGCTGAGTTCATTTGTCTCCCCTACATCCACATTCCTGGGCAGTGCCTCATTGCATGATGTAGACGATGCCAGGATGGTGTGTGGGTGGCAACCAGGGCTGTCACCGCCAGGAAAGAACTGTTGGGACACAGGGCTGATAAGGGTGAGCGTGGTCACTGGGAAGCACCTCCCCACTCCCCCACCCCTCCACCCCCAAGCAGGCAGCTGGAGGACCTCCCAGGGCAGGTGTGCTGATAACAGTCACCCTCCCTCTGTTCAAGTGCCTCCCTCTGAACACCCAGGACCCCCATTCCCAATCTACCAGCTTACAGGCCCAATACAGCTAATGAATCTACTCTGCCCTGTGAGGAGTAAGCCTAGATGGCCAGCCTAGGTCTGCACTGTGATTCCTAAAGGATGCATTGCTCTGAATTCACCTCTGAGAGATGTTGCTGCCACAGCTGTGGGTTGCTTGGGCCCTGTGACGCTGTGTTCAGCTCCTTGGCCAGAACCCACAGGGCTCATGCTCCCAGGACAAGGAAATGGGGCCTGGAGCCTATCTCAGCAGGTCAAGGCCTGATGAGTCATGCCCACCTACCCGTGGGTGCAGGGAGCTGGTCCCCCACATGGCTGGGGAGTAGGAAGATTCGTTGGAGACAGAGGGACTGTTACCTGGCTCCAAGGAGCCACTCTGCCAGCCTGAGGCTGCCCTTGGCTCCCCTTGGCTGCCCACTCCCCTCTTCCATCTCTGGAAGATTTTCCCATCTCTGCCCAGTTCAGATCCTGCCCGTCCTTCACAGCTTCCTCTAGGAGGAGCCTATGGCCCAGGTTCTCCGTGTAACCCCCTCTTAAGGGTCTCCAGCTTACTGCTCCTGGGGGATTGAGCACCTCCCCTTCTGTTTATATCCCTCTGTTGATTTTGCTCTAAGAGTGTTGGGCAGTGCTGGACACATGTCACAGTTTGATCAAGTGAGGCCCAGAGAAGAGGAGTGCCGCTTAAGACATGCCAGTGAGAGGCAGAGCTGGGACTGGAGCCCCAAATCCTAGAGCATGGAAACAGCATCACGAGTGTGGGAGGAGGGGTGGGAACCTCGGGTCTGGGCAGGGATCCCCTCCTGTGAATCCCGTGCTGCTTCAAGCCATGCTGGGTGACAGAGTGCAAACCCCGGGGAATTTTCTGTTTTGGTTTTTGTCGCAAGCAAGCAGAAATGACTTCCTAAAACGTGTGACTAGATAAGGGATCCCTTCTCCGGGATGTGAAATGACTGTGCATTTAAATCTGAGCCACAAAAGATGATCTTTGCTCCCATTTTTCTGCACACCACCCACAGACCTTCCCAGGATGCTAACTCACGAGCTCATCTTGAGGCCTCAGGCCTTGGAGTCGCTGGTGAAAGCCCAGTGTTTCCAGGCTGTTGCCATGCACCCCCGCCCCACCCTCTTTCTTCTCCCCCGACCCGGGTTTGTGTCTCCCCTCTGCCCAACTATGAACCCAGACAGCCTGGTTTGTCTCAGAATATCTGTCTTCACAGTACGTGTTTGAGTGCTGGGGTAGGGTTGGCAAAGATGGCATGAAAAACTTTCCATGTGTTCAGATCAGGAGACAAGGGAAAATACAGAACACTTCTTTGGGCTTTGAGAACAAAATTCTTTAAGCGACTTACGTGAGTTTGTTTAGCATGAAAATCGTTTTTTAAAAGGATACTTTGTTAATGAAAAAGAAACCAAGGACATATGATATATATATACTATGATGTCAAGTATGTTAAAAAAAAAAAAAAAGAACATAGAACAAATGACTGAAAATGTGCCATAGTGTTAACAGTAGTCATCTTTCTGCTTTTAAAATTCTACTTAAAATTTTTCCAGTTTAAAAATAGATTTTTAAAAAACCTGTCAGCATATTTATCATAAAATAAAAGCTTATTTAACAGGGGAAAGAAATTTAACTCTACAAATAAGGTTAATTTTTGCCACCTGCCGCTGTGAGCAATGTGTTTGTGTACATGCCCACACAAATACTGATGAAAACATGGAAAGGACAGGCCACAATGTGGAAGAGATTTTTAAACAACCGGTTTCTTTAAAGGGAGGAAGGACCAAAATAATTTCATATAATTCCATATGTAATAATCTTCACAGTGAATCTCAGACTCATCTTAAATGAACAATTCCTTCAAGGTTCTATTCCATCTTGGGGCTCCGGCAGGACCCAGGATTGGGGGTCTCTCTTCTCAGAGATAGCTAAACCCAAAAAGCCTGTCTTGTTGCCTGCAAGCCGAGTGCCAGCCTTCTCAAATAACTGTGCCCCCAAGTGGTCACTTGTACCTGTAAATTACATCCAGCAAAAGGGTTGCAATTAACCAAATCCTGAACCACAGGGTTTATAATTTAATAATAACGATGATGTCAGTAACACAGGACAAAAAGGAGTGAAAAAGGAAGAAGAAACCCAGAGAGAGAGTGTGTGTGTGCGTGTAGAGTAAAAGACAGGGAATGATTTTCTGAATGTTTATCCCACATCCTTCCAGAAAGAGGTGTGTGGGGGAGTGTGTGTGTGTGTGAGCACGCGTGTGTGTCCACTAGCAGAGGAGACTGCCCAGAGGGGTGAGGCAGCTGTGGGTGGAACCCTCCAAGAATTCAGGAGACTGCCCGTTTCTCAGGATGCTCCTCTAGGCCTTTGACGGCCTGCTTCTCTACAGCAGTGGTTCCCTGATCGTCTCCTTGGCAGTCTGCCAGAGGCTCTAAGTGTACTGAGAATTGTGTTTTAATAGAAGGCTTTACCTCCGATACAGATTTAAAATGAGGAAGAAACTTTCTATTCCTCAGCCAAAGCGAAATGCATTTTGCTGCTTGTGAAATGCTGGTGATTACAAGCTCATCTTACATAATTTTATTATTTTCAATTGCTGCCTGTCAATCTCAGGTGATGGTTTCCTGGGAGCAGAAAGGAGGCAGATTCTGGGCGATGGTAAAAAAAAAGAGCCACCCCGTCATTAGCAGATCGTACAGAAGTTTAGAAAGGAAAATAATTATCTTTGTGATGATGCTGTTCAAGATAATCAGAACCTGCATTGCTAAGTTAGACATGCAGAAGTGAGTCGAGTACTGTTTAATGGCCTTTTAGAAAATGTGTTTTCACTTTAACAAAGGGTTGATATTTGGAATTTTTTAAAAAAATCTTTTAAGTCTTATGAAAGAGTTCTCTTCAACAATCACATTTTCAGAGACTATCGAGGTGGTCCACTGTCACGCCCACAAGAGGGCATTTTCTCATCAACTACAGTAAAAAAAATGATTTGTTTTTGAAGAGAAGCTGAGAGGCATTGGGAAAGGAAAGTGTTAATCAGAAACTGGGGATGGAGAGCTGCTTGCAATTGAGTTGTATGTATGTTTCCACTAAATACGTCCTACCAGTGCTACCGGCCAGGAATCCTGCTCAGCGTGTTTACTCTGATTTTAATGTCTTATTCCCAGAATGACTGGGCACCAGAGGAAACCTTTAGAAGAGGTTTCTCTGGATACAAGATAACCGCATGCTAATATATAGCTAGTATGTAGCTAGAACTAATTCCAGAACTGGTATTTTACCCATCAATAACTCTAATACTAAATTTGATTTTCTAATATTTTATAACTCTGACCAAAGTCCTCCTCCACCCTTTCCCACTCCAAGTTTCTTCCTTTATTTGTTTAAAAAATATTTATTGAGTGCCTACTGCATGCATCAACAATGAACCAGGCCAAGACCTTGTCTTCATGAGACATACATTCTCCATAGTGGGACAGCATTAAAAAAAAGCAAATGAATACTGGAATATAATCTAGATAATTATAAATGATATGAGGGAAAATAATTGGGAAAAGGAAAGCTATGTGAGATTGGGTAGTTAGGAATCCTTCTCTAAAGGGCAACAAATAATATTCTAGTTGTGCTCAATGGATGCCAGCTCTGTTTAGATTACAAATGTAATAAAAATAAACTCCCTTCTTCAAAAAAGTTAGTTGCAATGTTTAGTATCTTATGGACCGTGAAATGTGATGAAAATAGGGAAAGCAACATGAAGTTGCCGGTTATGAGATTGTTAAACAAGTTTTTACAATTACCATCTACTCTTCACCCCATCTTTTCAAAAAAATGATGAATGTTTTACCACTGAAGAGTAGGAAGGATATAATCCCAGAAGATGGGAGAGTTGAATAAACTTAGTGTTTTAGAAAATTCACTCTTGAGTTTTCTCATTTTCCATGGACTCTGAGGACTTCATCATAGACTAGTCCTGCTCACGGTAGTTGTCTACCCTGTCCCAGACCGGCCCAGGCTACAGAAGGTACAGTAATGGCAGCTCTGTTGGCACCAGTGAACACGTGTAAGACTCAGGAACAGAAGACAGTGATGGCTTCCCACCCAGGGATTCTAGAATACTTGATAGGGAATTAAGCTCAAGACCTGTGATGTCCCAAGAGACCCATGTGATAATTTCTAAAGCCAGGAGTCAAAGATCTACTTTGAAGACGTGTTTTAAAAGGTCAGAGCAGAATGGACTGGGCAAATCAAGGAGGACTTCCTGGGGGAGGTGAGCCTTCAACTTGGCCTTAGTGGGTAAATTGGTATGAGGAAGGGAGCCACAATGAGTGGCATGTTCTTTTGTTGTTGTTGTTCAGTTAATATGGAACATTTTTGGTAATAACAGCAACACCCATTATGTAATATTTTCAGGTAAGATGAAGTAGGTTGTTGTACAATGGCTAAGTCATGTACAACTCTTTGTGACCCCATGGACTGCAACACACCAGGCTTCACTGTCCTTCACTGTCTCCTGGAGTTTGCTCAAACTCATGTCCATTGGATGAAGTAGGTAATAATCTCTAAAACCCTATTGTCTAGAGAGAACTATTTTATCATATTTTCTTCAAGTCTTCCTTTTGTTTTGAATTTTTACCATAGCTGGGACCATGTTGCCAATGAATTTTGCATCTTGCATTTTTAAACTTTATAGAGCATCTTTCCATGTCATGAAAAGTGATTCCCTAACATCAGAATACCCTACATGGTATTCTGTCATGTCTGTAAACTGGTTTACACAGCCATTCCACCCAGCAGGTGTACTTTTTTCCTATTATAACCCTCTGTGTATCATCTTGGTTCATAATTTTGGTGTCAGATAGATCTGACAAAGCCCAGAGTAACATTAGGCTCATCACGTTTTTCACCCCAGCCTCTTGTCTCTCACTTGTCACATGGAGATAATAGTATCGACCTCATGGGGTGGTTGTGAGAGTTACATGAGAGAATGTTTTGGGTATGATTCTAGAAATAGAATTACCGAGGTTTAATCTTTTAAAATTATATAACATTCTAATTAAAAGAATAATGTTCTTTATGGAAAATTTTAGCTAAAAGAAAAGCCATGCCTAATCTCATCACTAAAAGATAAAAACATTAACATTTTAGAATCCATTATTTATCACTTTGAGTAGAATTGGGATGTACTCTCTCTCTCTCTCTCTCTCTCTCTCTCTCTATATATATATATATATATATATATATATATATACACACACATATATATACCTTTCTAATTAAAAGAATTATTTATATATATATATACACACATGCATGTGTGCATGCTAAGTCACTTCAGTTGTGTCCAACTCTTTGTGACCCCACAGGCTATAGCCTACCAGGCTCCTCTGTCCATGGGATTTTTCAAGCAAGAGTACTAGACTGGGTTGCCATGCCCTCCTCCAGAGGATCTCGACCCAGAGATCGAACCCTCATCATTGTGTCTCCTGCATAGACAAGCGGGTTCTTTACCACTAGCGCCACCTGGGAAGCCTACATTTATATTTATTTATTTCCTGCTTTTTCCCATCTTAACCTTGTATTGATTTTCCATCATCATTACATATTCAGAAACATCTTAAAAGGCTGCATTTCATTATGTTCCATTATATTAATGTGCCATATTTTATTTAACTAACTTCCAATCGTTGGATATTTAGATAATGATTTGCTATTATAAATAACATAAAAATCAGCTGTTGTTAAACATAAAGACATTTTGCAGACATTTTGAATTATTTCCTTAAGATTACTTCATAGAACAGGTCAGATCAGAGGTAGGAACATACAGAAGACATTGATCTGCACGGCCACATCACCCCTACAAAGCCTGTGCTATTTACTCTCCCATAAATAGCGCGTGAACACCTATTTTACTCCACGCTTACCTATTACAATTTTTAAACTATCTCAGTCTCTTGGAGCTGTGAGTGATGGTATCTCGTGGTCTCAATTTGCACTCCCTTGATTACCTGTGGGCTGGAGCATTTGTTTCTGTGTTTATTGACATTCCTGTCCTTTGCCTGTTCTTCTATTTATATTCATCTTTTTCTTATTGATTTGTAAGAGCTCTTTATGCATAAGAGGATATTAACCTTTTGGCGTCATGTTAGAAATATTTTTCCCAGTTCGTCATTTGTCTTTTAAATTCATTTATGGTTTCTTGATTGTATAGAAGACTTTAATTTGTTTGTTGCCCTATTTGTCAGCCTTTTTCACTTTGATGTTTCCTCTCATTTTTTATGCTTGAAAAATCCTTTCCTCTCCCAGCTTTAGATATCTATTCATTCACATTTTTTTCTACCTGTGTCATTATTTCATTTTATAGATTCAAATTTTATCCGGTTCTAAGTTATCTGCTTTTGTTTTAAGATATAAGGTAGAAATTTAACTTTTTTCTTAATAGTTATGTAATCCTTTCAGTTCTGTTTATTGAATGAGCTTTCGTTTCTCCCAGTTTGAAATGCTATTTTTCTTAAAGACTAAATTCTTATATTAGCAAGGGCATGTCTCCAGGCTGTATATTCTGTTCCATTCTCTCTCTGACCTAGAACTATACCATGTTGTTATAATTCAGCTGCTTTTATATTATGTTTTAAAATCTGGTATACAGATCAACTACATTATTATTATTTTCCAAAATATTTTTAGCTACTATCTCCAACACATCTACTAGCCCAGGTAAACTTTAGAATCATTTTTAACAGGCTAAAAAATCTCCTGTTGAATCTTTTTACATGATACCATATGAATTAGATGTTGTCTATAAGTTGATTTATAAAGAATTGACATCCTGACTGCAATATTGAGTCTGCTCATTCAAGAACGTGCTATTCCATTTACTTTCTCTCTTTCTGTTTATTTAAGTTTACTTTCATATCTCTCTGTAAACATTTGTGGTTTTCTTCATATGAGCTCTGCCCTGTTCTTTAAAACTTCATTTTTAGAGGCTACATACAGAGTGAGATCTTTCTATATTTTTCTAATGAGAAAAATATTTATTGCTGAGAAAGCTGTTAATTTTTATGTATTTATTTTGTATCTTGCCAGGTTATTGAATTTTTTTTAAGGCTTTCCAAACATGCTTATCATTTTACCAAAAGACTGTATCTACCACCAATAGTGTCTGGCAGAATTTATATTGTGTCCTATCTACCATTTCAATGAAATTTCTTTCTGATGCTGAGTCTGAGTCCACAACAGAATTTGTTTGGGGTGTACCATCTCGGCATGCAGTGCTTGTAGGCCTCTCCTGAAGGATGGACAGCTTTAGTGACTCGGATGTGCTGAAAAGCTCAATGTTCAGCTGGGAGTTTTGGGTTCACAGCCCTGCCTTGTAGAGGGTGGGAGGGACTTGCCATAAAGAACAATGTAAGAGCCAGCCATGGACATATGTCTCAGACCAATTGGGTAGAGTCTGCTGTTACTGATGTTAGTTTTAATTTCACCCTGGTGTACGCTCAGAACCAGACAAACTGGAGTGAAAGAAACAATCAGACACTACTTGCCCCATTGTTGAGCCCTGAAGGACACTCAAGATCTCCATTCACAGCACACAGACTGCCCCTCCAAGTGAGCAAAAACAGAATAATGCCGACCGGAAATATAAGCGTCACATCCAGGCACTTGGTTCTCAGTAGCCCTACTGAACTTAACATTGTCATCTTCTCCAAATTAAGGCTTTCTGTCAGCTATGGGCAAGGAAAGGGTTTCTCCTCCCCGGCTTCTCCCGAGCATATGGCCGGGGGTGGGGGCGGAATCTCCCCACACCCCCACGCAGACGGCTTGTGAATGTTCCGACGGTGTGCGTTTCCTCCGTTGGACAACTCTTCTTTTACTCTTTGATTTCTATGCCAGTTCCACAAGGTTGTTTTTCTCCCACTTGAAAATCTCCCTCCGAAGGAATATGTTGCCATGAACGAGTCCTATATGTTGTAACTGTCTCCTGTGAAGCCAGACTGTAAAGCTTCCACAATAAACCCAGACCCATTGTTTGTGCTGCAGCAAATATCTGAGTGCTTTCTGCATGCCGGGCATTGTACTTGGTGTTGAAACTCAATGAGGAGCAAAAACAGTCCTGAAACTTCCCCTCAGAGAGCTTCCAGTCCAGTGGGGGAGCCCGACATTTACTGGTAGTTCAGGCAGAAGGCACACTGGGCTGTAACAGCAAGCCTCACTGCAATTTGGGTTCAGGGAACCAGTGATGACTGAGCTGAGATTTACAGGGATGGTTGACCTCAGGATTTAAAGGGCAGTTGAGCTAAGAGATGGGGGAAGAGGCATTGCAAGCAGTGGAGTCAGGTAGAATGTAGCCAGAAGAGGTGAGAGTATGACACTTTCCAGGAAAAATAGGAAAGTCAGAGAGGCTGGAGCTGAGAAAGCAAGAGGAAATGTGGTCCAGGAGGAGCCCGGAGAATTAGGCAGGGAGAGAGCAGGCTGGGTCTTCTTGGCCATATATGCAATCTCTGTCTTTATTGCAAGAGTGCTGCCTCACTTTGGTGGTTCTTAAGCAAGAGAATGGCATTTTTTAAACACTGGCCCTGCTGCCATGCAGGAACCTGCTGAAGAGTGCTGAGGAAGATTATGGAGTTCAGGTCCGGGATGGTTGCCAGAGTCCAAGTGAGCTGATGGTGCAGGGGGACAAAAGTGAATGAGTCTAAGACACTTAAAAGGTGGAGGTGGGTGACCTCGGTGGTAAGTGGGATGTGGGAAAATAATGGAAACGGATGTCTTAAGGGTGACACCGAAATTTCTGTTCCTCGGGTTGTATTGATGGCGTTGGGAACACTGGGAGAGGGCAGGTGTATTGGAGAAGATTGAGGTTTGTTTTGTTTTTTTTTTTTTAAATGTGAGGGCTGCTGGGACATGGCAATGGTGGCAGGTAGGCAGTTAAACCGGAGAAGGCAATGGCAACCCACTCCAGTACTCTTGCCTGGAAGATCCCACAGATGGAGGAGCCTGGTAGGCTGCAGTCCATGGGGTCATGAAGAGTCGGACACGACTGAGCGACTTCCCTTTCACTTTTCACTTTCATGCATTGGAGAAGGAAATGGCAACTCACTCCAGTGTTCTTGCCTGGAGAATCCCAGGGATGGGGGAGCCTGGTGGGCTGCCGTCTATAGGGTTGCACAGAGTCGGACACAACTGAAACGATTTAGCAGCAGCAGCAAGCAGTTAAACATGTGGATCTGGCTTTTGCTCAGAGGAGAGATCAGGTTCAGAGATGTCCATTTGGAGGGATGATGTGAATTAGATTCAGGAAGAAAAATCTTAGACCTAAGGGACAAGCTTGTGGTCAGACCCAGTCCTCTTGGGCCCTCCTGCCACTCCCATGCTCTGGCTTTCAGAGATGGTGCTTTCCTGGGTATGGAGATTTCCTGTGTATCCTCTCCCATGTGTTGGCTGAGTCAACACTGGAGATAATAAAAGGAGATAAATACAGAGAATCCACACCTCTCCACAACCTGTGAACTTCCTTGCCTTCCCGGCTGATCAGTCCTACCTTGCAGGGTGAGTCTCTGAGTAACAAGACGGAACCAGGGTCTCTCCCGCCCCCTCCCTTTTTTGTCCTAAGCCTTCCTTTCCTCCCTGAAGTCCCTCCTGTCTGAATGATGAGCCTTAAAATACCTTGCCCGATCATGTTGCTGCATGAGCCAAGAACATTAAGTTTGCTTCAATTTAAGATCACTTATGTAATCATACGTTCAATAAATATTTATGAAACACCTACTACCGGCATCCTCAGAGATACAGCAGGTTCAATTCCAGACCATCACAATAAAGAGAAATTGTAATAGAGTGAATCACACGAATTCTTTGGTTTTTCCAGTGCAAATAAAAGTTTTATGCTACTCTTTACTGTAGTCTATTAAGTGTACAATAGCATTTTGCCTAAAAAGACAATGCACATACCTTCATAACAAAATACTTGATTGTTAAAAAACGTCAAAACAGTTTTAACAGTCACATCAAAAATCACTGGTCACAGATCACCAAAACAAATATAAGGCAAACTTTTGAGATATTGCAAAAATTACCAAAACGTGATACAGGGATTGAAAGTAAGCAAATAATGTTGGAGAAATGATTCTGAGAGACTTGCTGGGTTCAGGGTTGCCACACAAACCTTCAATTTCTGAAAAATAAAACGGGAAAAGCAAAACACAACAAAAACCCCAGCATCTGTGAAGCACAATAAAGAAAAGTACAATAAACGAGGTATGCCTGTGTGTGCCAGGTGCTATAGCATAAATAAAAATGGTGAATAAAACACAGTCATAACCCTCCAAAGGAACTTTTAGTCTTAGGGAGGAGAGAAAGACAGAAGAGATGGGATTATCAAGTTGATGTAACAAATGCTCAAATAGAAGGATGTCCCACATCTCCTATGAGGCCAGGAGAGGGAGGAGTCTATTCCATGGAGCCAGAAAACGACTGGGGTGAGTGCGAAGGGCAGGGGTGGGGCAGGATTTGGGACCAGAGGAGGTATTTGGGGAACGTGAAATGGTTTCCTTGATGCGAACATGCCATATTTGTGTTAGGGGTGTGTGTGTGATTGGGGTGTTTGGGCCCAGAGAGTGGGGGTAGGGCCCGGGAGATGTGGTGTGATGACTAAGCTGTCCAGGTAAGCAGCATCCAGGTAACAGAGACCCTGGGGAAGATAGTGGCAAGGTCGGCTGGATTTCCTTTTGTTGTGTGTGGCAGAAGAGTTTTCTCAGCTTCATCCGTTCCTGCTGTCAGGAGATGAGATGAGACAAAAATATCCTTATTCCTCTCGCATTGGGAAATGAAAGCCTGCACTGGAATATTAACAGGTACTGCTGGTTCTGCCTCCTCTACTTCCCGGATGTGAAAATGGCAGCTCCCAGCATCCTCAGCATTGAGTGGTTTGTTCTTAGGGTCTCCTTGGGCTTTTTTTTTTTTTTTGGCAGATTTGAGAAAGTGAAGTTCCTGTCTGAGTCACTTAGGCCCTGCGTACAGGCCCGATCTAATAACAAATAACCTTCCAGAGGCACCAAAATTTAAGTCATGAATGTTTTCTGACTCACGTTCTCATCGGAATGACCTTTAGTTCCCTTTAGGCGTGTCTCACTTCCAGGCTTCTTAGGAAATGTCAGAAGGTCGGGCTGGACTTCCTCCAGCACCTCTGAACAGATCCCAGGGATCAGGGTGTCGCAGGGTCATGGAGCAGGCCGGCTCACACATGGATCCGCTCAGAGCTTGTCAATAGCTGAGGAATTTCAGAGAAGGGATAGAAACAAATCCCTGCCATTGCTCTGACTTCAGGTCCCAAGCAGTATTTATGATTCCTGGACCAGGCTCTCATCTGCTGTTTATTGAGCACCCAGCCCAGTTGGTTATGGACACCATGGGGCAGAGGAAGGTGAGGACAGAGTCAAGAGGCTCGCTGGAGATAAGGCAGATGGGGTCAGCATCACCGGCCCGTGGACTGCAGAGCCCAAAGCTTGACCAGCATATATAAATGTGGCTGTGTGGACTGGCTGCATGGACTGAATCTGAATTGCCCTCCAAGGCTGGACAGAGGCTGTAGGACAGGAAGATCATTGTCTTGAGGGAAAGAGGACCTGAAACCCCTATAGCTGGGGACAGCCCTGTGAGAATCAGAAGGGGTGGAGATTATGGTGGAATAGAAGTATATCAGAAGCTCTTTTGAGCACCTGGGACTTGAATGGAAGGATTTCACAGCTTCTTTTGGAAGATAAGCATTCTGCATCTGGTAGAGAGAGAAGGTGGTGGGTAAACAGCCCTGAGCCACTGCATAAGCACCTGCCCAGGTGTCTTCTGCTCAGAGGTCAAAGGCAGTGCTGCAGAACTCTTCTGCTAGGTCTGACAGGGCTGAACGGGTGCATGTATTGCTCCAAGGATTACTGATCTCCCCGTCAAGAAGCTCAAGGCTTCAGTGCCCTTTCACAAACGGGAAAATGGGCAGGTGTTGGGCCTGTCGAGGGAGATGGCCGGTTCGGACTGGTCCAGGCATCTTTCTCCCTCCACTTCTGACTGTATGACTGTTTCTGAGTCATCTTTAATCCTGTAAACCACTGCTTGTCACCTTGCCAAATTCCTGTGCTCTTACTTAAACGTGATTCATGCACTGGATGTTTTTGACATTTGAAGATTACTTGGTTCTTTGGGCAATTTTCTTGTTTGCCTTCAAGAAAATGCCTGCAGTTCTCTATTTCATTTGGGGAAAGGTGAGACCCAGGATGCATGTAATGAAGTGTCTGAACTGCCAGGTGTCAGGCCCGGTGAACTTGCTCTAAGGCTTTCGTTTCTAAACAGATGAAGGCAACTCCTCAACCCTGGGTGAAGAATCATTTGTGAGTAAAAATTATTCATCTGCAGAATCACTTTCACCCTGAGTTGGCCAAAGAGGCCATCTCCATGCAGAAGCATACCATGGGACCAGCCTGTGGGTGGGGGAGGCACCTGGGTGGCACTCAGCCTACTGCTTCTCTCGTAACAATGCCCTCATGCTGTGTGATCTTTTCCTCGGTGGCAAGGACTGGCCACTGCAGACCCATGGACATGGTGGTTGCAATATTGTCTTTCCACTTCACTGAGCTAGAACTGCCACTACTGGGGAGAGGTTACTAATCTGATTTCATGTAATTATTCACTTCCTTATTAAGGTCCACCTTCCTCCCCCACAAAAGATACCACTCTCTTTCCAATGCCAAAACTGAGTTTATACCACTGAGAGAGAGAGAAATAAGAACAGCCTGGTCCCCACCTTGAAAGAAACCATTGGCCTACCAGGGGAAAGCACAGGTTCACAGTCATGTACTACTCCTTGTCCCTAGATGCTTGCTAATTTCCCTATAGTTCCTCATTTAAATTACCCATTGTCCTCCACCAAAACCCCCTGCTCTGAACCTGGCATTCAAAGCCTTCAGTTTGTCCTAGCGAGCCTCCCACCCTTTATGTGGCTTCCCACTTTCCCACCCTTCCTTGTGGGTTCCAGGTGAGGATTGGATTCTCTGCTGTGGGGTAGGATGGCATCGGCCAAAGAGATAAGGAGTGGAGACTGTAAATGGCCAGGTGAGTTTACTTTGCAAGTGATCTGAGAAGAGGCTGCTGCTCTCATAGCTGCCTCCAGACCCCACATCTGAGACCCGCAGCCCTCCCAGCTGTGGTGTTCCTCAGATGGACTCCACTCCATTAAAGCACTGGGAAACAGGGCTCTTGAAAATGGAGTAAAGGATTAGGGATAATTTCATTTCAGAAGAAAGAGGCTGAGGAGGGACTTAATTGTCTTTGAAGGATGCTCCTGCAGAGCACGGAGATGAGTTTATTCTCCATCTTGCCAAGAGAGAGAAGACAAAGTGGATCTCAAAGGAATGAGCAGAGTTGCCGGGTAGCCCCCCAGCCTGGAGGATGCAGGGAGACACTGCGCTGGAGGGTGGACAGCTCTGGAGGGGATGATATGGGAGAAGGCAATATCCCAGCCCTCTCTTCGAAAGAAAATCTTAAAAAGCAAGAAATTAACAGAAACAGTGAAACTGTAAGACCGTGGGAGGAGGAAAGATCTCCAAGGGCTGGGAAGCCGGGCTGCAGGAGGGCTAGAAAGATGAGCAGAACTTTTAAAAGCAGAAAATGAAGGGTTGGGAGCAGATTGCAGTAGAGTTGAGAAGTGGGGATAGGCTGGCTGTATCCTGCAGGCTGGGCGGAAACCATCTCAGCATCTCTGGAGGGAGAGCAGGAGGCAGGGAGATGGGGCTGGAGAGGTCAGTTGAGAGCTTTACCTGTGGGCAGCGGGGACACCCTGGTGATGCCTCAACCAGAGAGTGACCATTATAGGGCTCCTGGTTCTCATGTATGACCCCTTGAGGAAGGGTGGGGACACAGAAGAGTGCAGTCCCAAAATCCAGTCTAGAGGTCCCTCTTGCCCATCACAGACTAGTCTGCGGCAGAATGAGAACACAGACACTGGGTGGTAAGCCTTTCGTGGAGCTAAATGCACTCCATTTAAAATGTTGTCCTTTATTCCAAGATTGTGTTCTCTTAGTCAAGAGTCCAAGTAGAGGGGTAAATTAGAAGTTTGGGATTGACTTCCCTGGTGGTTCAGGCAGTAACTGGGCTTCCCTTGTGGCTCAGCTAGTAAAGAATCCGCCTGCAATGCAGAAGACCTGAGATTTGATCCCTGGGTTGGGAAGATCCCCTGGAGAAGGGAAAGGCTCCCCACTCCAGTATTCTGGCCTGGAGAATTCCATGGACTGTATAGTCCGTGGGATCACAAAGATTCAGACATGACTGAGCGACTTTCACTTTCACTTTTCACTTTCCCTGGTGGCTCAGACAATAAAGAGTCTGCCTGCAATGCAGGAGACCCGGGTTCAATCTCTGGGTTGGGAAGATCCCCTGGAGAAGGACATGGCAACCCAGTATTTCTACCTGGAGAATTCCATGGACAGAGGAGCCTGGTGGGCTACAGTCCATGAGGTGGCCAAGAGTTAGACATGACATAATGGCTAACACTTTCACTTTTCACTTTCTTGGGATTACATATACACATTCCTATGTATAAAATGGGGCTTCCCTGGTGGCTCAGCAGTAAAGAATCAGCCTGCAATTCAAGAGACTCCGGTTCAATCCCTGGGTCAGGCAGATCCCTTGGAGGAAGAAACGGCAACACACTCAATATTCTTGCCTGAAAAATTCTATGGACAGAGAAGCCTGGTGGGCTACAGTCCATGGGTCACAAAGTGTTGTACACGACTGAAGCAACAGAACACATGTGCATAGATAAAATAGATAACCAACAAGGACCTACCTTATAGCACAGGGAATTATACTCAATATTTTGTAGTAAACTATAAGGGAAGAGAATATGAAAAAGAATATATATGTGTGTGTGTATGTCTTCCCTGGTGGCTCAGATGATAAAGAATCTGCCTGTAATGCAGGAGACCCAGGTTCAATCCCAGTCGGAAAGATCCCCTGGAGAAGCAAATGACAAAGTACTCCAGTATTCTTGCCTGGAGAATCCCACAAACAGAGGAGCCTCATGGGCTACAGTCCATGGGGTCACAAAGAGCAGGGCAAGACTGAGTGACTTTCACTTTCATATATTTATATATGTACATATAATTGAATCACTTTGCTATATACCTGAAACTAACAACATTGTAAATCAGCTTTACATCAGTAAAAAAATAATAACTTTTAAATGGATTAAAGACTTAAATGTAAGACACAGAACCATGTGTCTTACTGCTGGAAGAAAGTGCTAGAAGAAAACAAAGGCAGTGTGCTCTTTGACATCTTGCTTGTGACTAGTTATTTGTGTGACCTTTTTATGAAAAAATTGAAAACAATATTTCAGAAGTGTCAGGAGTAAAATCCTTAATTTCAAAAAAGTCTAAGCAGCAAGCAACAGATACCAATTCTGGCTAACTGAAGCAGAAAAGGAATTTATTAAAAGGATATTAGGCAGCCGAGTCTCCAGGAGGGTGGAGAACCCGGTTCAGAGGCTACATGACCAGGAATGGCAACCTCCCATGCCCAGATCTGACCCAGCAAGGATCCCGGCTTCGGATCAGACCTCCAGTTGATACCCCCAGGACTGCCAGCTCCAAATGATGAGCGCGGCTACTGCCTTAATTCTGCACCATCCCCACTTCTTTGCCTCACTGGCTTCTGGTTAAAAGTGGATGTTGTTAAGAGTCCGATTGGTGGACAAAGAGAGGTCAGTGTGCTCACCATTTTCAGCTGCGTCAGTGGGAGGTGAGTTTTGTCTCCTTAGGAAGGGGTTCAAGTTGAGCACCAGACAGAATGACGGGAGTGTCTTCTGTGTCTCTTCCTTCCTTGAGTGTGTGTGCCTGTCTGCTCACGCATACGTTTGGTAAAACTGGTCTTTCTTTTGTGAAGTGAAGGTGATTTGTTTGTTTGCTATTTAAAGTATTGTTAATTGGCTTGATATGAAGTTGGCAACCTATTATTTGTTCCCAAATGTTTTGGAAGCTCAGTAACCCATGAAACTCGAAAGACTGGGAACTACGGGTTTAGATGAAGCACTTGGGCGCCAGACAGCCTGGGTCCAAATCCCAGGGCTCATGTGAGTGGCATCAGATTTCTCAGGCCTCACTTTCTTAGATGTACAATAAAAGATCATAATCCTCACTTCGAGGGATTGTGGTGAGCAGTGAATAAGAAAACATGGATAGAGTGCATAGCTGGCCGCCAACAAGGAATTGGTAAATAGTGTTGGGTTGAAAGTGACCAGAACAGTTTTCTAGAGAAAGATCCAAAGTAACCCAGGACCTCTGAGAATCTGTGTGCCCATTGGAGGTTCACCGTCACAATAACAGGTGCCTGGGGACATCCTTAACCCTCATTTCTTTCTTCTCTGCTAACACCTGTAGGCTGGAAGGAAGCTGTTGTGTTCCAAACACAGAAGAAGCCCAGGTTCAGAAGCCCTAACCCCACGGAGTCCCACCACTGGCAACACAGCCAGAGCAACCCAACCCCACCCCGACTCGGGGATTTGGTGTTTAGGGACTGTGAGCGTCCTCTCCCTTTGTCTCCTTCCCTCTCCTTCTCTAGCCCTTGCCAGGATGATGGACAGGACAGGTTGTGTTGTCCTCTCCAGGTACATGCCTCCGTTTCCTCGTTTGGCAGAAAGGCAAAGGGCCAGCCAAGGTCACCTGGCCAGTGATTTGGAGGCAGAGCCCACAAGGAAGTCCAGGCTCTATTCCTGCAAATAAAAGGGATGCTGCATAGTTACAGTTCTGGGTTGCAGAGTTACAGTTCATAGAGTTACTACGGTTCTGGGTTGCAGAGTTACAGTTCATAGAGTTACTACAGTCCTCTGCTGCCTGTGAGGTTCATGGCCCTGTGTCCTCTGGGGTGTCCTAATCTCTCCATCAGTAATGCTGCAGAGAGCCATCCATTTACTGAACTCTTCCTGGAGAGGCTGCTGTTTCATCCACTGTGGCCTCTTAGGAGTCACAAGTGTCTCAGTCCGTGACCAGCCGTGCACACAGTGACCCTCCCTGCCAGGTTCACTCTCCCAACCCTTCAAGGGCTCTACCTTTGTTCTTTTCCTCATGCTGCATATCTTCTTGAATCATGTTCTAAACTGCCAAACACAATGGTTCCCAAATCCACATCTTCAGTACAGACCCCACAGCTGACCATAAGGTCTATAAAATCAGCTCACTGGGAATCATCTGCCCTGGCCCTCTCACACTGCCACCTTCTGAAACGGACACCAGCCTCTCTCCCCAGCTCCACTCTGAAATCTCTTCCCTCTGGGTCTCCGTGGCCATCCACCCTATATGGGATGGGATGGATGCGGGCTCTTGGGAGGATGTGTCCCAAGGCTGGTTCTCCCCTGTCGGGTCCAGGGGCACATCCCGTCTCCCTCCTGTCCCTTCCAGCCAACCTGTGGCCTGCAGGGGGACAACGCAGGAAGCAGATGGAATGCCGTGGTTTGGAAATGTTAGCCTTCAGCATGATTTAGTGCCCTGGCATTTCTGAGCTAGTTTACAGTAATCAGGCATTTGTTAATGTTCACTTTCTCCTCCACGGACTGTTGCTGACACAGGAACTTTCTTTGTTGACTCGATTTCAGCCTGTGCTAAACAGTAACCAGTGCGGGGTGGCGGGTGAAGCTGTGTTCCAGCAGCTGCAGTCCCATCACGGACACCTTCACTGCCGCTCATTAACTTTGTTAGCAACTTCACCCTCCGCCTCTGCTGTTTCA
Source organism: Oryx dammah (assembly GCF_014754425.2). Classification (NCBI taxonomy): domain Eukaryota; kingdom Metazoa; phylum Chordata; class Mammalia; order Artiodactyla; family Bovidae; genus Oryx; species Oryx dammah. The sequence continues at coordinate 74,740,348 of NW_024070209.1, read as the reverse complement.
GCTGTGAGGTGGGATAACCGTACCTTTCCCTTAGGGGTTATTGTGAGGATTCAAAGAGAAAGAATGTAACACACTGTGCTTGACTCATGATATGAGTTTAATAAATGTTTATCCCCTTTGGATTGTCCTTAGTACCATGTGACGTCTGACTTGTTGTAACATTGGCTCCCAAAGGTGCCTGATAAAGAAATAGCTGTGTCATGAATAGACTTTCTTCTCTCCTACTAAAGTGTTTCTGTCTTTACCTCCTGCTATGTCATATTCCCCAACAATATTTCTTCGAGTCTAAAGCTATAGTCGTACTGGTTCTACTGGGCTTCCCCGATGGCTCAAGTGGTATCTCTGCAATGCAGAAGATACAGGAGCTGTGGGTTCAGTCCCTAGTTCAGGAAGATCTCCTGGAGAAGGCAATGGCAACCCACTCCAGTATTCTGGCCTGGAAAATCCCCTGGACAGAGGAGCCTGGTGGGCTATAGCCCATGGGGGCACAGAGTCAGACATGACTTAGCACACATGTGCCAGCGCCAGCAGTTCTGCTGGTAGTGAATGTCCCACTGGCTAAATTAAAATGAGTCGGGTCGGAAGAAATGAGGCTTCTAGATTCCCAGGCCAGTATTGTTCACCCCCAAAGAAGAGAAGAAGTTGAATTTGTGACTTGAAGTTTTGAACCCTGCTGAACCTGGCCAGACCTTCCAGCCAGCTCAGAACCATCTCACTCTTTTTTTCTCCACTTCTCTCCCATCACTTTTTGCCATGCCTGGGGTCAGTGAACGTAGAGGCCGGGTGAAGAGCCCTGTCCTTCTAGGTGCTCCTGTGGCCTGATGGGACCTGGTTGGGGTGGGAACCACCACAGCATGAACTGCTGGGTGGTCTGCTCACCCACGCTTTCTGGGGGAACCTGGCTGGATCCTTGCCACCAGTGTGACCACGTGACCTTATGGTAGTAGGCCCCCCTCCCCGACCCTCACTCACCGTGCCAGCTCTGGGCATGAGTGTGAGGAGGCTGGCAGTGTCCCCGGGGGACCCCAGGGCCATCCTTCCTGCAAATCCAGCAAACGGCCGATTAGAAGGACTACTCAGAGCAGGGCAGCTGATTTATCACTTTTTAATCACTGGATTCGGACGGTTTATGTTATTTTCAGGGCGTCTTCTCAATTTCATTCTAAAAATATGTCTTCCTTCTGTTCAGAATAGATTTTTAATTGCCCTTTCCCTTGAAAACGATGAGCAGAATTAGTCTTTGGGACACCCAGGGCTTTAAATGAGGAGTCCAGTTTTCACTCGGCACCCGAGGCTGTACCTTCGGGCAGGGCCAAGGCGGCTCCCAGGAAGGACTTGGGGCCCATCTATCATCCCAGGACTGGGCTCCCATCCCAGTGGCTCTGGACCGGCTGGGTGACAGCATGGCTGCCCTCTCCTCTCTGAGCCTCAGGGGCATCCCCCTTAACATATCACAGAGGCAAGGTCAGCACTCCCCCATGTGTTCACCCATGGAACATGGGCGGAACAAAAAGTTCAGGCCACCAGTGGTGACCCGCCAAGGATGAGGGCCTCTCTGGAAGCACATGGTAGCCGTCACCTCCATGGGGCCGTTCTCCCTGGTCCACCACAGGGACAAGCTGGGCCAGTCACCTCAAGGAGGCCGCCAGCTCTGATCAGCTCTCCCACTACCATCCACCCTGCCCGTTGACCCTCGTGGACTGCCCTCATCTGTCAAACAACCACTGCCTCCTCAGCTGTCGAGGCTGTCCCCAACATTTTGCTCGCCTCTCCATCCCCATTCTCCTGCCTTCTTTGCTGCCCTGAAACTGACTACATTGTCATGGCCTCTCACCCTTCTGGCTACAAGAGTCAGAGGCTCCCTGCAGGGCAGCAGAACCCCACGGGAACTGAGGGCCACTGGCTCCAAGGACCAGCTGGCCCTGCCGTGTGCTCCCCACCAGTGAGGGGGTCCACACATCTTCATCTCACCTCTGCCCCCAGTAACGGCTGCCCGCCCAGGCCTGGGCTTTTCCCTCCTGTCTTTCTTCTTTCCCTCCTGTCTTTCTTCTTTCCCTCCCTGCAATCAGATGGTGCATTGTGCTAGCTTTCTGGTGAGAATTCCAAAGGAATGACATTCCAGGGGGCTTAGCTAATTGGCACTGCCCCATTGAGCCATCTCTGCAGAACACCTGCTGGACTGAGTGTGGACTGCCTTTGGACAAGGGCCCACCTCTAGTCCCAACTGTGTCACCACCCTGCCAGGAATGGCCCTCCTGGGGTCCCATCCCTCAGAGGAGCTCTGGGCAGGAGAGCATGGTGAAAGAGCATCCTGGGGACTGAGGGCATGTATAGACAAATTTGTTGTTGTTTAGTCACTGAGTCATGTCTGACTCTGTGACTCCATGGACCGTAGCCCACCAGGCTCCTCTGTCCATGGGATTTCCCAGGCAAGAATACTGGAGTGTGTTGCTAGTCCTCCTACCGAAGCCCTCCCTACCCAACCTTCACGTCCCAGCACAGACCCCGGGCCCTGCAAGAGGCCCCTCTGCGTCCCTCCTTCTCTTCTCCAGTTGACAGAGACCCTGCAGAGGCAGGGCTAATCCTGATGCTTCTGGCGACACTCCCTCCCTTAGCTCACTGCTCACCACAGCCTTCTGGGAGCTGCCTTCCCCTTTACAGACAGAAACTGAGGCCCCGAAAGCTGCGGTGATGCAGCCCAGTCTCGACTCCACCCCGTGACCCCTGTCCCACATTCTTTCCATCCTGAGCCCTCACCTCTGAGGGCTGATGGTTCGAGCCAGCCTTGTGGCATCTCTGGTTGCCCACGTTGTGGTAATCTCTGGTTAGTCCACTGCCCACGGTGTGTCTGCTCCTCCGTGGGCTAAACCGTTGGGTCAGCACTGAGAAGGCAGGGCAGGGCACCGTCCAGGCTCACATGTGAATGTGCTGAACAGAGGTTGGGTTCCTGGCAGTCTCGGTCTCTCCTTGTCCCTGGCCTGATGTCTTCTCCTTAAGGAAAGAGGCTCAGGGTTTCCAGTGCAAAATCTCTTCTGCTTGTCCTGATGTCGGGAAGAAAGTTTTACCTGAGTGTGTCTGTGTGTCTGAGTACATGCGTGTGTGTGTGTCTGTATATGTGTGTCTCTCTGTGTTTCAGTGGGTCTGTGTATGTCTCTCTGTGTGTTAGTGTCTCTGTGAGTGTGTCTGTGTGTGAGTATGTCTCTATGAGTGTGTCTGTGTGTTTCTCTGTATGAGTATGCATGTCTCTGTGTATGTGTGTCTCTGTGTATGAGCATATGTGTCTGTATTTGGCCTGGCAGTGTGTGTCTCTCTGCGTGTGAGTGTGTCTGTGTGTGTCTCTGCGTGTTGGTGTTTCTGTGAATGTGTCTGTGTGTGAGTGTGTCTCTGTGAGTGTGCCTGTGTGTTTCTCTGAGAGTGTGTCTCTGTGTGTCTGAGTGCATAAGTGTATATCTCTTTGTATGAGCATGTGTGTCTGTGTGTATGTGTTTGGTGTATGAGTGTGTGTCTCTCTGTATGAGTGTGTCTGTGTATGTCTCTTTCTCCATGTTGGTGTCTCTGTGAGTGTGTCTGTGTGTTTCTCTGTATGAGTGTGTGTG